>NC_083097.1:91601894-91870644 GCF_949774975.1 Lagenorhynchus albirostris | reverse complement strand
GAAGGAAGGGGAGCCATCAGAGGAGAGCGAGAAGGGATCATGAAAGAGATGGGTAAATAGTAGTGATTTACTACCATGTGAGATGAGGAAAGAAAGGACAAGGGCATCTGTTAACTAGACCACAAGCACCTTGAGGGCAGGGTCTTTGTACTTTCAGTAGCTACAAGAGTGCCTGGTCCAGAGTAGGCGTTTAACAAATATTTACCAAATTAATAAAGAGCCATTTTCTAATACAGGAGAAATCAACAAGAATGAAGATAGAAAAAGGGTGTATGATTTAAGCAAATAGGAGACCCTAAAATCCCAATTAAAAACGAATCTACTGATTCTTGTCATGTTAGAAGTCAGAGAAAACTAAAAAGTTATGTAGTCCACCTCTTCATTTTACAGATGAGGAAACTGAGGTCCAGAGAGATTGCTTTTGTGACTCTTGGCTTTTTTGAACCGAAGGTGCCTTCTGTAACTGGCAGGTGATTTTGTGTTGCAGCTGATACTAACCCCTTTCAATCATCAAGTTTCTAGTTAATTTTTTTTCCTATCCTTCAATGAAAGTATCAGCCAAGCTTAGTTGTTAAAAGCAAAACTGAGAATTTGGCAGCTACAGAGCTAAAATATGAAAGCTCTGATTAGAGAAAGGAACGATAAGGGTGAATTTCATGATAGTAATTTGAGGTCACCAGCTAGAACCCAGACTCCCTTTGGAGGATGGATAAAGTCACGTGCAGGGTATTTAAAATAACTCTTAGGGCTTGGAGATGAGGACAGCAGGTCTAGAACTACTAGAGTTTCCAATCAGAAAATGGACTTTAACAACAATTAAATTCATCCCAAATTAGATGTTTTCATGACTCCTCTCTGACATCCTTGCTGGGACTTGCCAAAGTTCCTGCTGCCAAGCAGATGACTGTGGCTGGGTCCCACAGGGGACCATTAGAGAGCAGGACCTGTAGTGGCAGCGAGAGGACACAAACCCAAAACCACCAAAGAAAACAGTTCTCAGCTGAGAAAACCCTGCTAACACAGGTAGGGCTTCTGGAGCCTAACTCCAAAGCCTGTTTATTAACTTGCTAAGAAAGAATTAAAACAATCCTTTGAAATACTGATCATCTCTCAAGGTATATTTTTGGTCTCCTAAGATTGACTCATCTATTCCTCCACCTTTTTTTCTTTCTTTAGTTTTTACATCCGGGAGGATAGGATGTTCCACTCCAGTACAAACCTGCAGTGACTGAGTGATCTGACTAATCAGCCACTAAAATAGGTTCTGCTTAGAAAGCAGCTCTAGATTGGAGGCTATCATCCCAATCTTATTTCAATCAAGAATTTCAATTGATTTTGTTTTGAATTTCAGTTTCTTTGATTGGAGATTTTGAAAAAGAACAAGAAACAATAAAAAATAGGCTTGTGGGGTGTGCTCAGGCTGACCATCTGCCAGAGAAGGCAGCCAGCTTTCTGCATCCCGGAGGCTCCAACAACGTAGGGCTCTGAGGCCTTGAGGAAGGAAAAGAAGGTGCTGATGAAGGGTTTTCTAAGACTACTCATTAAATGAGTTGGTTGGAGGATAAAAATCTCTACATGTAACAAAGTAAAGAACTGCCTCAGGAAGTACCAAAAATTCAGTTAGGTACACATGCCAAAAACATATACAATATTATATTCTATTTTTAAACTTTTTTTTTGCAAAATAAGGTATGCAAATAAGAAGATAACAGGCAATTATCAAATTCACTCATTTGACACCAATCCTATGTCAATACAGTGCTCTTGACTTTTGCTTTTCTGGATGTCTCAAGATTAAAACCAATTTGAATCTCCTATTTTGTACTTTGTGTTTGAAGATATCATTCAAGTACTTAGAAGTAACTTCTAAGTGGTTAAGAGTCCGCCTGCCGCTGCAGGGGACACGGGTTCGTGCCCCGGTCCGGGAAGATCCCACATGCCGCGGAGCGGCTGGACCCGTGAGCCATGGCCACTGAGCCTGCGCATCCGGAGCCTGTGCTCCGCAACGGGAGAGGCCACAGCAGGGAGAGGCCCGCGTACCACATAAAAAAAAAAAAAAGAAAAAAGAAAAGAAGTAACTTCTGACTGAGACATAACACAGAGATAAAAAATAAAAACTGATAATTTTTATTGAAAGTCACCAACAACTATTTCAATGACTAACTGGAAAAGACAGAAACAAGAAATCTGTCTGATTTAAGAAAATGTACTCTCTCCTAAGTAAAAAGCAGAATGAGACACATTCAACTAGTCAAAACACCTGGAAACACCTGAATCCATCTTTCTGACCCCAAGGGCAACTGCCACATTTATCACCAACAGAATCCTTAATATAATAAAAAGTGACTTATTGTTCCCAGTTAGAAATGTCGCATGAAATAATGGAATGATAAGGCCATTCAGGAGAAATCAAAATTGACTGGTAGATTTACAATAGCTATCAGGCTTAATTTTCAATATGTAACCGAGCAGGACCCTGTGTGGCCTTCCCAGGACAGACCTCTCCCCATGTCCTCTGTCTGCCTCTTGTCTATAGAAAAACTTTAGCCTCCTAGGCCTTCCCTGAGTTCCAAAGAATAAATTTAATCAGAGTAATGAGAAAATGCAGAAAGAAAGGAAAATAGTCAAGCAAGAAAAAGTAATAATAATTTAGCTATTAAACAAAGTAAAAGACCTTTAGGTCCTCCTCAAGGGCTATAGATAACATTCTGAGCCATATCCTTTGAGCTGTTTTGCAGATACTAAAACCCTCACCAGGTGGGAAAAGTTAACTGTATGCTGACCACCAGCAGGTAGACCCCAGACCGGTTGGAACATAGATAATGTTGACTCCCAATTACCTCACCATCAACTAATCAGAAGAATGTCCACGAGCTGATCACATATGCCCCCAACCCCACTTCCTCACCCTGTCTTTAAAAAACTTTCCATGAAAGCCATCAGGGAGTTTGGGCCTTTTGAACATTAGCTTAGTGCCAGTAGACTGGCTTTACTGCTTGACAGACAAGTCGACCCGTTTGACTCGGTAACAAATATGTAGCTATAAGGAGACCACTGATATTTGTCATTTAAATGAAGGGCTAAATTACGTTTAATGTGGTTTATTTTCCTTGATTTTGCTTGATTCATCCTAACACATACAATCATAGCATTTGTTATACGTCCTACAGAAAGCACCAATTCATTGTTTGTTGAGAAAAGATTTTAAATGCTCAGTAGCCTGGAGTTGAAAAGGCTAATCAGTTTTTACAAATCAAAATAATACCTTGTAAAGCTAAATAGCATGTGTCTTCACAGTTGAATTGTATCAGATTCTATAACACAAGAAACAGAACATTGCTGGCCTGCTAGATACCTCATCTGAGCTTTAGGCAAATCACTTCAACTAGGATCTATGGTTCTTCAATAACAAAGAGAAGTCAAGCATATACAAAGAGGAATGCATGTTTCAAGAATGTGTCTCTGGCATTTAATCCACTAAATTATCTCATAAAGTGTTTCTTTGCTGTTTTTTTTTTTAAGAAATTAGCTCTTTTTTGGGGGCGGGGGTCTTCATTGAATTTGTTACAATATTGCTTCTGTTTTATGTTTTGATTTTTTGGCTGCAAGGCATGTGGGATCTCAGCTCCCCAACCAGGGATCAAACCCGCACACCCTGCATTGGAAGGCGAACTCTTAACCACTGGACCGCCAGGGAAGTGCCTCTTTGCTGTCTTAAGTAGGTGCTTTGGGCATTCATCAGTGTGATTTGTGGCTATTTGAAGCAATGCAGGAAATGCCAGAAAGTGCCCTGATTACCTGTAGATGTTTTTCTTGCCTCTGAAGTGAAGATTACGCTCACAAAATAAGGTTTAAATTAGACCCTTCTCTCCCCTCTCTACTGCTGTGTTCTCTGCCCCCAAATCATCTGCTCCAGCCCTAGTTTTGTGCCTACATCACTCCAGCCTTGGCATCGGCTTACCTGTGTTGTCACTCTAGATCACCACACTGCACATACAAGGAGGTACCTGCAGCTCACCTTCAACGACCAGTTGTTGGGTGGAATAGGAGTATCTCAGGATGTCTGAAGCTCTTAGACCAGTGCTCTGAGCATACTCCTGTTTCTACAACGTTAGCGCCCCAACCTCTAACCCTGGTTCAAAGCAGCCTTCATTCCCAAAATGACAGTGGCAAGACTACTGGGCTGAATAAAGAATTCAGTCCCAGACCTATGGCCCATCAGCTGCAGGAAACCCTCATTTCCTATGCTACCATAGCTCCCTGTGTATGACTTTTAGAGTGCACTTTTTTTTTATCAGTTTTATTGATACATAATTGATGTATAATAAATTTCACAAATTTAAACTATAGAATTTGATAAATTTTGTCTGACATATACATCTGTGAAACTGTCACCATAGTTAAGATCATAAACAAATTTATCACCTCAGGCCCTCCCCACCTCCCTGCACTGACAACCATTGATCCACTTTTTGTCACCATAGATTAGTCTGCATTTTCTAGAATTCTATATAAATGGAATTATGAAGTGTGTACCATTTTTTTTGGAGGGGGGCGTCTGGCCTCTTTCACTCAGAGTGAATATTCTGAGTTTCATCCACATCATAGTATATATCAATAGTTGGTTTCTTTTTATTTCTGAGTAGTGTTCCATTGTATGGATATGCCATAATTTGTTAATGCATTTACCTGTTGAGAAACATTGTTGTTTCCAGTTTGGAACTATATGCTATGAATATTCATGTACTAGTCTTTTTTATGGATGTATACTTTCATTCCCCTATAAGTGGGATGGCTGGATCATATGGTGTATATTTAACATTTTTAAGAAACTGCCATTGTTTTCCAAAGTGATTATGCCATTTGGTGTGATCAGTGTATTAGTCCCTATGGCTGCTGAAACAAATTACCATGAATCTGGTGACTTAAAGCAACAGAAATTTATTCTCTCACAGCTCTAGAGGCCAAAAGTCCCAAATCAGTATCACTGGGTTGAAATCAAGTGTTAGTGGGGCCACATTCCCTTGTAAGAGAGAATCTGTTTCATGCCTTTTCCAGCTTCTGGTGGTTGCCTGCATTCCTTGACCTGTGGCTGCCTCATCCTGGTCTCTGCTTCTGTGATCACATTGCTTCCTCCTCTTCTGTCTGTGAAATCTCCCTCTGCCTCTCTCTTATAAAAACACTCATGATGGCATTCAGGGTCCACCCATTCAGGGTCCATAATATTCTCAGGATTAGACTGTTAACTCAGTCACATCTCCAAAGACACCCTTCCCCCTTTTTGGCCATGTAAGGCAACAGTCTCAGGTTCCATGAATTAGAATGTGGATAGCTTTGGTCAGGGGGCATTTTTCAGCCCACCACAGACAGTCTTTTTAATTTCAGTCATTTTAACAGGTTTGTAGTAGTATCACAATATGGTTTTAATTTGCATTTTTCTGATGGCTAATGATATTGAGCATCTTTTCATGTGTTTAGTTATATTTATATATCTTCTTTGGTGAAGTATGTATTCAAATATTTTGCCCATTTTGGTTTTTTTGCCCATTTTTAAGTTGGATTGTTCATTTTCTTATTTTTGAGCTTTGAGATTTCTTTATATATTCCGCAAGGAAGTTCTTTATCAGATATATAATTTATAGCATTTCTTCCTGTATGTGGTTTGTTTCTCATTCTCTTTATATATATATATATATATATATATATATATATATAAAAATTTATTTAATTTTGGCTGTGTTGGGTCTTCATTGCTCTGTGTGGGCTTTCTCTAGTTGTGGCAAGTGGGGGCTACTCTTCATTGTGGTGCGAAGGCTTCTCATTGCAGTGGCTTCTCTTGTTGCACAGCACAGGATCTAGGCATGTGGGCTTCAGTTGTTGTGGCTCGCGGGCTCTAGAGCGCAGGCTCAGTAGTTGTGGTGCACGGGCTTAGTTGCTCGGCGGCATGTGGGATCTTCCTGGACCAGGGCTCAAACCCGTGTCCTGCACTGGCAGACGGATTCTTAACCACTGCACCACCAGGGAAGCCCTCTTTCTCATTCTCTTTGACAGCATTTCTTTCTTTCTTTTTATTTTTTTATTTTTTGGCTGCTTTGGGTCTTTGTTGCTGCACTCGGGCTTTCTGGTTTTCTCTAGTTGCGGTGAGCTGGGACTACTCTTCTGGGGGCTACTCTTCATTGCGGTGCACAGGCTTCTCATTGTGGTGGCTTCTCTTGTTGCGGAGCATGGGCTCTAGGCACGCGGGCTTCAGTAGTTGTGGTGCACGGGCTCAGTAACTGTGCCTTGCAGGCTCTAGAGCGCAGGCTCAGTAGTTGTGGCGCACGGGCTTAGTTGCTCCTTGGCATGTGGGATCTTCCCAGGCCAGGGATAGAGCCCATGTCTGCTGCACGGGCGGGCAGATTCTTTTTTTTTTTAATAGATCTTTATTGGAGTATAATTGCTTCACAATACTGTTAGTTTCTGTTGCACAACAAAGTGAATCAGCCATATGCATAAACATGTCCTCATATCCCCTCCCTCTTGAGCCTCCCTCCCACCCTCCCTATCCCACCCCACTAGGTCATCACAAAGCACCGAGCCTATCTCCTTGTGCTGTGCTGCTGCTTCCCACCAGCCAACTATTTTATATTCGGTAGTGTATATATGTCGATGCTACTCTCACTTCGCCCCAGCTTCACCCTCCCACCCCATGTCCTCAAGTTCACTCTCTATGTCTCCCTCTTTATTCGGCAGATGGATTCTTAACCACTGTGCCACCAGGGAAGTTCCAACAGCATTTCTTGATTTGTATCATAATTCATCCCTTTTAGACCTTCTGGACTGGACCCCTTAAAGGCATGGACTATAAACTATTCTCTCTATGTCCTCAGCACCCATTACAATGCCTGACATGTAAAAGATCTTCATTGAATATTTACGGTTCTTCTCTTCATTGCTCATCCTTTTCATAAGGTCACATTTAAAAAGCAAAATTTCTCATATTATTAACATAATTTCAGTGTGGTCTATTTAGGATGTAGTTTATTTAATTTATTTTTTATTGAGATATAATTTACAAGTTATAAAAATTCACCCTCTTAAAGTGTACAATTCAGTGGTTGTTAGTATGTTTATAAGGTTGGGCAACCATCACCACTGTCTAATTCCAGAACATTTTCATCACCACGAAAAGAAACTCCATGCCCATTAGAATCACATCCCATTCCCTTCTCCCCCCTCCACCCTCCATGATCCCTGGCAACCATTAATCTACTTTCTGTCTCTATGGTGTTGCCTATTCTGGACATGTCATATAAATGAAGTCCCATGATCACCATCTGCAAGCTGGAGACCCAGGAAAGCCAATGGTGTAGTTCAGTCTGAATCCAAAGAACTGAGAACCAGGGGAGTCAATGGTGCAACTCCCAGTCCAAGGGCAAGAGAAGACTGATGTTTCAGCTCATCCAGTCAGGCAGAAAAGCAAAGTCTTCCTTCCTCTGCCTTCTTTTTCTGTTCAGGCCCTCAGTAGATTGGATGATGTGCACCCACATTGGGGAGGGCAATCTGCTTTACTGTCTACCAGTTCAGATGCTAATCTCACTTGGAGACACTCTCACAGACACATGTAGAAATAATGTCTAGCCAAGTATCTAGGCACCTCCTGATCCAGTCAAGTTAATGCATAAAATTAGCTATCATAAAGATCATCCACATTGTATCATGTATTAGTACTTCATCCCTTTTTATGATTAAATAGTATTCCATTATATACATATACCACATTTTGTTTATCCATTCATCGGTGGATGGAAATTTGAGCTGTTTCAGCTTTTTAGCTACTATGCATAATGATGCTATCAACATTCATGTAAAATTTTTTGGTTTAATATACGTTTTTAATTCTCTTGGGCATATACCTAGAAGTGGAATTGTTGGGTTGTACGGTAATGCTATGCTAAACGTTTTGAGGACCTTCCAACTGTTTTCCAAAGTGGCTGTACCATTTTACATTACCATCAGGAATGTATGAGGGGGTCCTATTTTTCCCACATTCTCTCCAACATTTATCATTACCTGTCTTTTTTATCATGGCCATCCTAGTGGGTATGAAATGGTTTTGCTTTGCATTTCTCTAATGACTAATGATGTTGGCATCTTTTCACTTGTTTATTGGTTAATAGCTGATTTAAAGTCTATGTCTGGTGATTTCAACATCTGAACTTCCCCAGGGACCATTCCTATTACATTGTATTTGCTATTTTCTTTCCTGTTTAAAGGGCCATATTTTGTTTCTTGGCACACTTGTAGTTTTTTGTTAAAAACTGGACATTTAAATAATAAATTGTGGCAACTCTGAAAATCAGATTCTCTCCCCTTCCCAGCATTTGTTGTTGTTGCTGGTGGTTGTTGTTTGTTTGTTTTAGTGGCTTTTCTGAACAATAAATTCTGTATTCTTTGTTGTGTGAGGTTGCTGAAGTCTCTGCTCAGTTAACTTAGTGGTCAGGTAATCACTGGGCAGAGATTTCCTTAGATGCCTGGAACGAGTATATCTCCCAGTCTTTGCCGAAGGGCTCTGTGTGCATGTTGGAGCATGCCTTCAACATTCATTCAGGAAGTTAACAACTCTGCCTTAGCTTCCACTTTCTATTGTGTGGGCCCTCAAGGTCATCCAGAGCTGAGAGCTAAGGACCTCCTCAGGTCTTTCCACAGCATGCATGGAGTTCTGGGCATACATAGCCCCATACATACACTTGACTTTCTAGATTCTTAGGAATATGTCAGAGCTTTCAAAGTCCCTATGGACATCTTATGCCCCATATTTTCCTTTAAAGCTTTTTTGGTTAGCATATTGTTTATCCCAACTTTATTTGTCACTCCTGTCAACCAGAGAGTTAAACAATTGCCACTAATTGTTTGGCCAAACACCCCTGTGGAAAATGCTTTTCCCACTAGATGAACTCCACGCTGAGTCATGTCAAATATAGACAGCCTTTCAAGCAGGGTCTTCCAGGAACCACCAGGCAAGTCAAAGGATGATAATTCTCTGGAAATGAGGCTTTGAAGGGCGTCGAACTCCATTCAGCAACTTCCAGTGGTTGCCAGGTTACCAATTTTTGAGATGATTGCAGGCTGTTTGTTTTCAAGGCAGTATGGAGCTAGAGAAGGGGGTTGGAAGAGGGCAAGTTAAAATGCCACAAATCTCACTGTTTTTGCTGAGATTGAGCCATTTTTTCCTGAATAAACACTCCTCAGATTGCTGCAAGGCTTGGGGTTTATATCTAGAGTTCTGAAAAAGTGAACTGAAAATTTTTAGCAGTTTTCTTCTTCCTTTTATAAAGAATTTGTGGTGGTCCTTACTCTGCCATTTTCTCTAACATTACTCCTCTGTAGCTTATTTAAGGTGACATATTTTGCCACTCAAATGGTTGTATCCAATTACCATATTTTTGCATGGCTAACTCCTACAAATCCTTAGGACTCAGCTCAAGAGCCCCTTCCTTGAGCAATGGAACACTTTCCATAAATTAAATCAGATGCAGAAGCTGATTAAGGGAATCAGATGCTGTCCCAGCTGCTCTTGTTCAATGAGTGAATGAGGAGAACTGGATCTATGCCAAGTCAGCATTCACTTTTCCCAGTTCCCCCCACCTCCTCCCTATAGTAGCCCTTGAAGCACTGCCTCTGAGAGCCTGAGGCTCTGCAGATCATAGCATGAAATTCTAAAGCAGAGGAATTCTTGGTGGGGATTTCAGAAAGCAGATTCAAGCAGCAGGCTGTCAGTTGGGCTGGATAACATCAAAATCCTTTCTAACCAGAAATTATATGTTTTCTTGAATGAAAAGAATGAACAATTACTCCGATGATTCACTAACAAGGCCATTGTATTTTTTTTACAAAATTATAGAAATATGTAAATTACTGATACATGCCCCCTGCCAAAGAAAATTCACTACCTATTAGAAATATGAATATAAGAAAAGTTTTCTTAATCTATTATGAAGATTCTTGTAGATAAATGTTGGCTAAGAATTTTGAAGACCATTGGCACAGGTATATTGATACTACCACTGCCTTGGATCATATCTAAGTTTTTCAAATTAGACAATTAGTATGAATCAACCTGAACATCCCCTGGGACATGTGAGTCCTATTTTGGAGACCATAGTGTTAAATTTTTTTAATGGGCTATAATGTTATTTCTAAGTGGATTTAGAGCATTTTTAATGTACAGAATTAAGAAAATCGGACATTTATTGGTTTTATATAACATAATGTATTTATAGACTGGTGTAACATGTTGTGGAAAGAAAAAACTGTTGGGAAACTAATACCAATAAATAGTGGTTGATTATGGTACTGCTGATATTTTAAACAGCTCTCTTTTGGGACTTCCCTGGTAGTCCAGTGGTTGGGACTCCGTGCTTCCACAGCAGGAGGTGCGGGTTCAATCCCTGGTTGGGGAACTAGGATTCCGTATGCCATGCAGCACAGTCAAATAAATAAATAAAAATAAAATCATTGAACAGCTCTCTTCATATACTATTTAGACAAAATAACCAAAAATTTTAGACTTACGGGATTATAATGAAGACAGTCATTCATACCTAAAGTTCTAAAGCAAAGCAAAGAGAAATTGAGGCTGCCCAGTTATCCTGTGAAGTTTGTCATTGAAGACCTCTAGCCTAGGTGACTCAGAGAGAATAAAATGCTCTTCTGGGCTTCCCTGGTGGCGCAGTGGTTGAGAGTCCGCCTGCCGATGCAGGGGACACGGGTTCGTGCCCCGGTCCGGGAAGATCCCACATGCCGTGGAGCGGCTGGGCCCGTGAGCCATGGCCGCTGAGCCTGCGCGTCCGGAGCCTGTGCTCCGCAACGGGAGAGGCCACAACAGTGAGAGGCCCTCGTACCGCAAAAAAAAAAAAAAGAATAAAATGCTCTTCTTTTAATAACAGATTTTTGCCTGAATAACTCAGACAATTTCATTGATATTTCAATTAGCATTATCCATAAAATCATTTAAGTAAGAAGTTTTAAAATTAGAACCTCTAACTGAGGCATTCAAAACAAAAGATACAACATTCCAAAGCAAAGTGAAAGTTGATTATATGACCATTTTAAAAATAACTTTATATTTTGAAATAGTTCAAGACTTCCAAGAAATTACAAAAATAGTTCAGAGGGTCTCATGCACCCTTCACCAAGCTTTATATAATGTTAATATCTTACATAGCCATTATATATGTCAAAACTAGAATTGCATAACTCTTAAACTCCCCATTCATGTTGAGCCTATAAAAGCATCAAGTTGCTGGAGATCAAAATATAGGATTTTTGAAGGGTGATACTTCTTCAGAAAGAACTCTGGGTATACAATGTTCATTGCAGCTCTATTTACAATAGCCAGGACATGGAAGCAACCTAAGTGTCCGTCGACAGATGAATGGATAAAGAAGATGTGGCACATATATACAATGGAATATTACTCAGCCATAAAGAGAAACAAAATTGAGTTATTTGTATTGAGGTGAATGGACCTAGAGACTGTCATACAGAGTGAAGTAAATCAGAAAGATAAAAACAAATACCATATGCTAACATACATATATGGAATCTAAAAAAAAAAAAAGGTTCTGAAGAACCTAGGGGTAGGATAGGAATAAAGACGCAGACGTAGAGCATGGACTTGAGGACACGGGGAGGGGGAAAGGTAAGCTGGGACGAAGTGAGAGAGTGGCATTGACATATATACACTACCAAGTGTAAAATAGATAGCTAGTGGGAAGCAGCCGCATAGCACAGGGAGATCAGCTGGGTGCTTTGTGACCTCCTAGAGGGATGCATACGGAAGGTGGGAGGGAGACGCAAGAGGGAGGAGACATGGGGATATGTGTATATGTATAGCTGATTCACTTTGTTATAAAGCAGAAACTAACACACCATTGTAAAGCAATTACACTCCAATAAAGACGTTTTTAAAATTTAAATAAATAAATCAAAAAACAAACAAACCTCTGGGTATGCTATGGGTCCCCCCTAATGCTTCATCCACAAGCAAGCACAGATCTATAACAAATTTTATTTTCTATTATTTCTAAGAGGCCCTAACTGTCTGGAAAACTATAGGAGAATAAAACCTTAAGGTAACTATATGGGTTTTTGGTTTGGCTTTGGTTTTTTATTTCCTTAAAGCTTGGCAGCTTTTACTATTTTCTAATTCAAGGAGAATATTCAACAACAACAAAAAATTGTCTCTAGGTAACTGTGATACAAGACTTCAAAGGCAAAATTTCTTTTTCTTTAAATCTCTCATGAGCACATCTCTAATGTTATTTCTACTTTTGTAGCTGTCTCATTTTAGCAAAATTGTCATTGAAATCTACTTGGGAGAGAAGGGGAACGGCAGTCATATGCTCAGTGTGGTTTTTATCTGCCTGAACACAGACCAAACGCCTGCAGGTCTGTACCCTGGCAAGTCATACTTTATCACTGAGCACGCCTTTGTACCTCACTTCATGACTCAGTGCTTGACTGGTCCACCTCCTGCCAATTCTGCATCACCCATGTCCTCTCCACTCAGCTGAACCTCTTCTTTTGATCTATCTTTTCAGGTTTGGATTCTTCCTGGGATTTTTGCAATCCCTCAAATCTTAGACTTGGCCCACTAAAAATAGGGCATGTTTAATTCAAAATCCAATACCTTCACTTCATTCCTTTTGGGGAAAAAATTAATCATTTTATTTCTTATGTTAATGTTGTTGATCTTATTTTCAGTTCATCTCTGCATTTCCTACTTTACCTAGCAGAGTGCCTTGGACATAATAGGAAATGAGTGAATGTCTAATGAATGGATGGATTCCTTCCATAAAGAAAGGAGCTGAAAGGATGACAAATTAAGGCAATTAGCCAGATAATTAAAACATTTTAAATTAAACATACAGAGACTGTCATACAGAGTGAAGTAAGTAAGAAAGAGAAAAACAAATATCATATATTAACACATATATATGTGGAACCTAGAAAAATGGTACAGATGAACTGGTTTGCAGGGCAGAAATAGAGACACAGATGTAGAGGACAAACGTATGGACACCAAGTGGGGAAAGTGGCGGGGGTGGTGGTGGGGTGGTGGTGTGATGAATTGGGAGATTGGGACTGACATGTATACACTGATGTGTATCAAATGGATGACTAATAAGAAAATAAATTTTTTAAAAAACACATTTTTTTCTAACATTTGGACATTTCAGCAAGAGTTTTTTTTCATTATACAGATAATTACTTTAATATACCACATCACTCTTTGCACATGTGTGAGACCCAATGTTTATATACAAATACAGTCTTACAAAAAGTAGGTAACCCCAGTTGGATTAAAAATCATGTTCATGGAAAATTTCTAAATGAATACAAAAGATACTGTTACCAATAAATATTATTTCTGGAGAGTGAGGAAAGGGAATTTTTTGATCAATGAGGTCACCAGACTTACAATTTTTACAGTGTATGCTTCTGTACTGTTTTTTTGATTAATTTATCTTCTTTCTTTCTTTCTTTCTTTCTTTCTTCCTTCCTTCCTTCTGTCCTTCCTTCCTTCCTTCCTTCTTTCCTTCTTTCTTTCTTTCTTTCTTTCTTTCTTTCTTCCTTCCTTCCTTCCTTCCCTCCTTCCTTCCTTCCCTCCTTCCTTCCTTTCTTTCTTTCTTTCTTTCTTTTCTTTTCTTTTCTTTCTTTCCTCTCCCATGCCACATGGCTTGTGGGATCTTAGTTCCCCAACCAGGGATTGAACCTGGGCCCTCGGCAGTGAAAACGTGAGCGCAGAGTCCTAACCACTGGACCGCCAGGGAATTCCCACTTCTGTACTGTTTTAATTTTTCATGAGCATGTATTACTTTTTAATATTAATTTTTAAGATTATATTAACTAAGCAGAAAGCTAAGCAGAGGTACTGTGGTCCTGAACTTTTGAGCTTATAGCCTTCATTGACTCATAGTGGGGGACACAAAAACAAATGCCTCCAGAGCACAGGCAGGTAATGTAAGTAAGCAAACTGGGCTGCAAATAGATTATGGCAAAGGGGGCAGTGCCTGCTCTGTCTAAAGTGGCCAGGTGCTACCCAATTAGCAACTCTAGCTAATTGCTGCTATGCAGGAATATGGGTCCAATGCTGTCATCACTCAGTTTTCAAAGGAAGTTAGAGGTCTGGAAAATTTTTGGTGTAATTTCCTGATTTTTAAATGAAAGCAATTGATTTTAAAATTTTGTAGTTTAAGATGTAGACCAAACAAAACATGTCTATGGCCCAGATCCAACCTGTGGGTCACCAGTTTGCAAGCTCTGACTCAGGTAGTAGTTTAGAATAATTTGTTTGTTCTTTTAAAAACAGATGAGATGTTTCAGGAAATTTACTCATCTGTTGCCTGTTTTCCTCCTATCCAAAATAGCAGTCAGTGCCAATTGGATTATAAACTTTAAAATAGTCATGGTGGCCAAATTTAGATTATGCCTAATGTGATGTTTGGGTATGAGCAGGGTTTAAGACAAATAAAAAGCATTTATTCCACATAAAGACATTGGGAGGCAGATACACATTTAAAAAGATGAGTACCTCCCAGCTTCAGGCTTAGTATTCAAGGTCGAGCCATAAGGGAAGAATAATTCAGAATAACCCAATGGAGTCTGTTTTTCACTTAAAATCATTTTTATCACCATTCAATAAAGACCATGAAGATAGTGCAGTTACCCTGCAAATGAATTCTGTCAAGTCACTTACTCAATTAAGGTTTCATGCCAGGTATTTTCCCCTTACAGATAACAATGTCTGCCATACCACTCACCAGCACTCGCCATTGAAAACTTAGCTGAAAACCAGGAAATAAATAACATTAACCAACAAAAGCCCTCAAAGCATCCAAAATTACCTTTGCAAGGCCAGGAAGTAAGGACCACAAGGCTGTTTAGAGGAGCATCTCTCCCTCCACACAGCACATGTTGAGACTAGTTGGCACACAACGCTGAGAAAATGGACTCTGGTTCTTCAGTTCAAGGAGGTTGGAAGCAGCAAATGAATACAACACAGCACTTCGTAGGCACTCCATATATTTATCAAGTGATATATATGAATACTGGAAACAAAACACAGCTAAAACTATCAGCCAGCTGCCTGAAGAGAGAAGGCAGATATCCTGAAGAGTTGACACAGACTTAAAATAACACCTTGGTCTGAAGATATTAAGTGTGGGAATAAAGCTCCTGAAAGCCTCACTCTACTCTGCACAGTGCCAAGCTGCTGCTCTTCCCTGGTTGAGATGGTCTGCTCTGGGGCCCGGATGCCTGGGTTCCATTGTTACCAACTGGCTGGTTGAAGTGGGACAAGTAGCTTACCCTCTCCTTTTTTTTTTTTTTTTTTTTTGTTGAAGTATAGTTGATTTACAATGTTGTGTTAGTTTCAGGTGTACAGCGAAGTGATTCAGTTATACGTATACATATATGCATTCTTTTTTTTTCAGATTCTTTTCCCTTATAGGTTATTACAAAATACTGAGTGTAGTTCCCTGTGCTATACAGTCGGTCCTTGTTGGTTATCTATTTTATATTTTTATGTGTATCGGTGTGTGTGTGTGTTAACCTCTCTTAACTTGGATTTCCTCATCTACAAAATCTATCTGCCTCATAGGGTTATGAGGATTCAATGAGTTAACGTTTGTTAAAAAAAAAAAAACGACAACTTAGAAGAGTGCCACATACATAAAATATACTCAATAAGGTTATCTCTGAATGACGGTACTGTGTCATCCCTGAAAAAGAGTAGATTATGTTCAGGATAATCTAATTAATAAGACAGGAAGTAAGTAACAAATGTATGGCAGACCCTCTCCCAAAATTCTTAAAACCAAAAGTTTTGGTTGGGGCTTCCCTGGTGGCGCAGTGGTTGGGAGTCCGCCTGCCGATGCAGGGGACGCGGGTTCGTGCCCCGCTCTGGGAAGATGCCACGTGCCACGAAGCGGCTGGGCCCGCGAGCCATGGCCACTGAGCCTGCGCGTCCGGAGCCTGTGCTCCGCAACGGGAGAGGCCACAACAGTGAGAGGCCCGCGTACCGCCAAAAAAAAAAAAAAAAAGTATTTAAGAGGCTGAGCTTTATACTTTATACTTTTCATTCCATCACAAAGGAGGGCTAAAAAAAATTTCAGCCTTCTATAAACTCCTTCAGAATCAGAAGTGTATAACTGCCTTTATTTCCCCTCTCAATGACTAGCATAGGCTTAGAACTGTTTGGCCTCATTTTTGGCCATTTGAGTCTGACGGACCCTCACCCACACATAAGCAAAGATTGAAGCACTGTTTAAATTTGGATTCAGAATACCCTAGCCATGCTTTCCTCTTGATTTCAATTTCCTTCTGTTTCTCTTATCTCCCCTGCTTCAAACTCCTGACTCCATTGCCCAGCTTTGGCCTCCATATTTGCCCCATGGATTTGGTGTTCGCCTTTCCTCCCCGCTGTGTTCTGACATCAGTCACTCACTACTTGAACAGTCATCATCTACGCTCTCACCAGTGCTGGCTACATAATCTGTGGAGCCCAGTGAAAAATGAAAAAGTGAGGCCTCTTGTTTAAAAAGCAGAAGAAAAAGTTTTTCCCTTTTTCTTTGTGGTCCCTCTCTTGACTTGTCATGGTGTTTTATACTTGCTGCTTGATGTTGCACTCCCTCATGCTTGAGGACACTTGAGGGACGAGTGTGTCCCAGTCCCACAACTCAACAGGCGGCCCGTGTGTGGCATGCCAGGCCCCATCCCTTCCTGCCTCATGCCCAGGCCCCAACCAATGGATGCTGGGGGTGCTGGCAGTTGAGAAGCAGGGAGCAAGAAGTGGTGAAAAGCAAGATGGCTTATGAGCTGAAGCCCCAAGTCCCTGGTTCATGCTCCATTGTCCCATCCAACTTCACTTATAAAACACAAATTCAAAAATTAAATTATTAAAAATTTCAAGATGGCGATCACAGAGCATTAAACTTGAAGCATGGCATCCTTCTGAGCAGAAGGCTTTGCCCATCTGTGCTGGTTACATGCTCATGATGCATGAGCCCTGCCTGCCACCTTGGAATTCTAAATCCAATCCCCACTTGGGCCACTTGGCCAGCACCCTGGTCCTCTGGGAGGGAGTCTGATTCAGACACTGTCCTTCACACTGTAAAGTCAAAGCCAGAATCCCAGAATTCAGTCAAGTTATTCCTTGTGCCTCTTGCTTTACTTTGCGTGTCTGGCTTCCCTGGATCCACATACCCAACATGCACAAGTACCTCAGGACAAGAAATGAATGAGCCACATTTTTCCCACACTAGTCTCTGCTTTTCTTTTCAGAAGCATTTCCAAGCGTCTGAGCGCCTGAGAGGAGTGCTGGACCAGATCCCAACACACACATAAAACTGTATAACAGGACACCCTTCATCTAAGACCTTTTTCTTTTTTTCCTCCTTACCTTTCTCTAGCTCCATCTTCTTACTCATATTTCAAGTTACACTGTGTTGAGTATAGGAAGTCACTGTTTATGTTTATTATTAAAAGAGGCATTCTGATCCAGCCGTGACAAGATAGAGAATCAAACAAAACCCACTGTAACGCCCTTCAGCGTAATCTGAGTAGGCTGTATGGATTTTATAGTAACCAGCCATGTGCTTCCCTCTGCCAGCTCCCAGACTGAATTTCTCTGCTACCAGTAGATATTGGAGATCTTTTGCCAATTCTCTGGAGAAATAGAAACAAGATTTACTGAGATCAGATATACCGTATTTATTTCAGGTGAATTGATGGTTGCTTTATCTTGAGCATTTAAAAAATCTGTTAGGCTTAAAAAATTTTGAATTTAAATGTGAAAGTTATGGTTGTCCTTAGCTAATTCAGTCCCTGCCTTATCCTTTTATCAGTCACATCATATGAAATCATATCATTTGTCATTTCATATCAGAGTTTTAAAATGAAAAAGACCTTGAAATCATCTCATCTACTCATTTCACTTTACAGATGAGGAAACTGAGACCCAGAGTCACACACAGCGTGTTAGGTAGTGTTGGGAGCACAGCTGGAACTGGCTTCTGACTTCCTGCCAGCCCTGCCCTGACTCTACAGCATGAAGACTCAAAGAATCAAAGAAGTATAAGAAATGTTTTGGGGATATTTATAGAGTTTTTTTTCTGATTAAATGACCAACAAATTAGCCTCAAATAGAACATTTTAAACTCTTTTATATAAAAATGGAAAGGCCAACTACAAACTGGGAAACATTGAAAATTTGCAACACATAAACCTTACTGCTCTTATTAGATTGAAAAGCACCCATATACTTATATAATTACAAATCAGTTATCCTTGGTATTTGAGCTTATCCAGAATCTTGTTTGTTTGTTCCTTTTCAGGATCCCACGTAATGATCGTTTTTAACAGCACTCACAGAACCAGCACCATGACATACCCTAGAGACCCCAGCACCAGCCAGTCAGTGCCCCCTCCTCAGAGGTCCAGGCCTCACCCAAGGATGCTGCCTTCAAGCTCCTGAGGCAGCAGTACAGCTGAGCAGTGAACCTTCTCAGAGGCTTGAGTCTCAGCTTTGTAGGAACCATCCTCAAGCTTCTAACCTTAACAGTCCCAAACTCTTCCATTTATTCCCCGGGTTTTAGGCTGGTAGCTGCGTCCTAAGACAGCTACTTCCTTAGTGTTTCTTTTTTCCCTTTTCATTTCTTCAGTATTTGGTTGACAAATCTTTATATGAAATTCTCTGTTAAAATAACTCGTGTGATTTCTGTCTCCCGACTGATACAATCAATCCAACAACCCTGTGAGGGTATATCCATTTTTCAGATGAAAAAATGGAAACATAGAATAGATAAGTAACTGAACTAAAGACACAAACTAGTATGAGACAGAAATAAGCTTAAACCCAGGTGTTTCTGGTTGCAAAGCCATTGTTCTTTTAAACAGCACAGTTCTGCAAGGTAAAGGCAGATCTAGTCAATATCTCTCTGGCCTCTTTCAGCAAGGAGATTGGTATTCAAATTAGACTGGGTAGAAGCAAAGTATGTCACGTAAATGCAAGAGTGAGCACACCTGGGCCCAAGTGAATTCTATTCCAAGGCACTGAAGGGACCTGCATACGTGATTTGGGATACTGTAATCATCTCCAAACAAAACTAGAATAGTGGAGAAAGTTAAAGATTCTTCCCTTTTCCAGATGGGTATACGGATATTTAGTCTTCACATTAATCTCCAGCAAAAATCTCAGATGTTCCTTGTGACATTTACCAAAACTGCCTGATTCCCAAGAACAAGCACGTGGAACCAACTCAGCTCATTTACATTTACAGAGTGCTCTACAACATGCTTGTGGGTAAAATGGTGAAATAAGGAATGGATGAGGGTCACAATTTTGGTGTGTAAATATGCTTGTCTGGAAGTAAGGGAAGTAAGTTCAAGGGCAGTGTTGGTGCCTGGGCTGGACCCAGCAGGCGGGTTTCAAAAGGCAGAGCAGAGAGCAAACCCGAGTCTTAATCCTCACTGCCAGCGAGGCTCCTCCTGTGCCTCCCAGGGTAATGAATCCAGGTTGAAGTAAGACCAACAAGGAAGAAGTCATCAAGGTCATCCTGATGATCAGATACAGAAGGTAAGCAGACCCAGGGATTATTACTAGGGAGATGAGATAAATCTATCAGACCTTGCAGTCAAGTGTTCCTTTCTAAGGGAGGAGCTTCAGGTTTCTCTTTGCATCCCTGTCTCCAAGTGGTTAAGATGGTGACCATTGTGGTCATTTGTTGGTTTCGCCACCAGCATCCATTCCTCTTCCTTCTGGCAGCAGTTCCTTAATCTTTCTTTGCAGGAACATGCTTTGCTTAATTGGCTACATTCTTTGTGAACATCAAGAAGTCCCACTGCCACCTCCAGCATGGGGTGAGCATGGGCCCCAAGCCAGGCCAATCAGATTCTCCTTAAAATTTGAATCCCTGATCAGAGACAAAAGACTAAAAACAATTGCTGCTGAAACAAAAGCAGCACCTTGAAAATACTGTCCATTGGTTCCTGCTCTTTGGATCCCCAAAGCTGCCTCTGTTCTGTTCTCTCCAGGCCTGATTCTTCCACTCCCCCTTCAATTTTCTGAGCTACCCCACTTCTCTCAAATAGATCCATGTTTAGCCAGGGCTTTTGTTCATTAGTTTGCTTGCTTGTAGCTGAGGAATCCTCACTGACTCCACAAGCTGTGCTGGTAAAGGAAAAATCTAAAGCTTCTCTGCAAACTTTAGCAGACTTCTATAGAAAAAAGACATTGGTCTTGGCCTTCCCTGGTGGTGCAGTGGTTGAGAGTCCACCTGCCGATGCAGGGGACACGGGTTCGTGCCCCGGTCCAGGAAGATCCCACATGCTGCGGAGCGGCTGGGCCCGTGAGCCATGGCCACTGAGTCTGCGCGTCCGGAGCCTGTGCTCCACAACGGTGAGAGGCCCGCGTGCTGCAAAAAAAAAAAAAAAAAAAAAAAAGACATTGGTCTTTTTCTACATTGTTTCCAATTGCACATACTCACAGCAAAAGATACAGGGAAGCAGATTTTAACTTCTGTACTTTCAGGGACTGAGTTGACTTTTTGTTCACCACTAAATCTGAAGTGCCCGGCACAGTGGTAGGTGTTAAATAAATATCAATTATGTGAATAAATGGAAATAGAGAAGGAACTTCCCAACAATTAGTTTAATAATGGAATTGCTATATCATGGAGTAGCGAGCTCCTTGTCACTGCAGAGATTTTTTTTTTTTAATTTTATTGAAGTATAGTTGATTTACCATGTTGTGTTAGTTTCAGGTGTACAGCAAAGTGATTCAGTTATACATATACATGTAATCATTCTTTTTCAGATTCTTTTCTCATATAGGTTATAACAAAATACTGAGTAGAGTTCTCTGTGTTATACAGTAGGTCCTTGTTGATTATCTATCTTATATATAACAGTGTGTGTGTTAATTCCGAGCTCCTGATTTATCCCTCTCTCCCACATTTTCCCTTTGGTAACCATAAGTTTGTTTTCAATATCTGTAAGTCTGTTTCTGTTTTGTAAATAAGGTCATTTGTATCATTTTTAAAAATTAGATTCCACATATGAGTGATATCACATGATATTTGTCTTTGTCTGACTTACTTCACTTAGTATGATAATCCCTAGGTACATCCATGTTGCTGCATATGTCATTATTTCATTCTTTTTATGGCTGAGTAATATTCCATTATATATATGTAGCACATCTTTATCCATTCCTCTGTCAATGGACATTTAAGTTGCTTCCATGTCTTGACCGTTGTAAATAGTGCTGCTGTGAACATAGGGGTGCATGTATCCTTTTGAATTATAGTTTTGTCTGGGTAAAAGCCCAGGATTGGGATTGCTGGATCATACGGTAGTTCTATTTTTAGTTATTTAAGGAACCTCCATACTGTCCTCCATAGTGGTTGTACCAATTTACATTCCCACCAACAGTGTAGAAGGGTTTCCTTTTCTCCACACCCTCTCCACCATTTATTGTTTGTAGACTTTTTGATGATGGCCATTTTGACCAGTGTGAGGTGATGATACCTCACTGTAGTTTTGATTTGCATTTCTATGATTATTAGTGATGCTGAGCATCTTTTCACGTGCCTCTTGCCCATCTGTATGTCTTTAAAGAAATGTCTGCTTATAGCTTCTGCCCATTTTTTGATTGGGTTGTTTGGTTTTTTGACATAGAGCTTCATGAACTGTTTGTATATTTTGGAGATTAATCCCTTGTCAGTCAGTTCATTTACAAATATTTTCTCCCATTCTGTGGGTTGTCTTTTCATTTTGTTTATGGTTTCCTTTGCTGTGCAAAAGCTTTTAAGTTTAATTAGGCCCCATTTGTTTATTTTTATTTTTATTACTCCAGGAGGTGGATCAAAAAAATATTGCTGCAATTTATGTCAAAGAGTGTTCTGCCTATGTTTTCCTCCAAGAGTTTTATGGTTTCCAGCCTTACATTTAGATCTTAGATCCATTTTGAGTTTATTTTTGTGTATGGTGTTAGAGAATATTCTAATTTCATTCTTTTACATGTAGCTGTCCAGTTTTCCCAGCACCACTTATTGAAGAGGCTGTCTTTTCTCCATTGTATATTCTGGTTTTTTTGTTTTTTTGTTTTGTTTTTTTTTTTGCTGTACGTGGGCCTCTCACTGTTATGGCCTCTCCCGTTGCGCAGCACAGGCTCTGGACGCGCAGGCCCAGCGGCCATGGCTCACGGGCCCAGCCGCTCCGCGGCATGCGGGATCCTCCCAGACCGGGGCACGAACCCACATCCCCTGCATCAGCAGGCGGACTGTCAACCACTGCGCCACCAGGGAGGCCCCTCTCCATTGTATATTCTTGCCTCCTTTCTCATAGATTAAATCACCTTAGGTGCGTGGGATTGTTTCTGGGCTTTCTATCCTGTTCCATTGATCTATATTTCTGATTTTGCACCAGTACCATACTGTTTTGATTACTGTAGCTTTGTAGTATAGCCTGAAGTCAGGGAGCCTGATTCCTCCAACTCCATTTTTCTTTCTCAGGATTGCTTTGGCTATTTGGGGCCTTTTGTGTTTCCATACAAATTTAAAAAATTTTTTGTTCTAGTTCTGTGAAAAATGCCATTGGTAATTTGATAGGGATTGCACTGAATCTGTAGAATGCCTTGGGTAGTGTAGTCATTTTGACAATATTGATTCTTCCAATCCAAGAACACAGCATATCTTACCATCTGTTTGTGTCATCTTTGATTTCTTTCATAAGTGTCGTAGTTTTCAGAGTACAGCTCTTTTGGCTCCTTAAGTAGATTTATTCCTAAGTATTCTATTCTTTTTGATACAATGGTAAATGGGATTGTTGCCTTAATTTCTCTTTCTGATCTTTTGTTGTTAGTGTATAGGAATGCAAGAGATTTCTGTGCATTAATTTTGTATCCTGCAATTTTACTGAATTCATTGATTAGCTCTAGTAGTTTTCTGGCAGCATCTTTAGGATTTTCTATGTATAGTATCATGTCATCTGCAAATGTGACAGTTTTGCTTCCTCTTTTCCAATTTGGTTTCCTTTTATTTCTTGTCTTCTCTGACTGCCATGGATAGGACTTCCAAAACTATATTGAATAAAAGCGGCGAGAGTGGACATACTTGCCTTGTTCCTGATCTTAGAGGGAATGCTTTCAGCTTTTCACCATTGAGAATCATGTTAGCTGTGGGTTTGTCATATACGGCATTTATTATATTGAGGTAGTTTCCCTCTGTGTCCACTTTCTGGAGAGTTTTTATCATAAATGGGTGTTGGATTTTGTCAAAAGCTTTTTCTGCCTCTACTGAGATGATCATATGGTTTTTATTCTTCGGTTTGTTAATGTGCTGTATCACATTGATTGGTTTGCGGATATTGAGGAATCCTTGCATCCCTGGGATAAATCACACTTGATCATGGTGTATGATCCTTTGAATGTATCATTGTATTTTGTTGAGTATTTTTGCATCTATGTTCATCAGTGATATTGGCCTGTAATTTTCTTTTATGTGTGTGTGGTATTCTTGTCTGGTTTGGGTATCAGGGTGATGGTGAACTTGTAGAATAAGTCTGGGAGTGTTCCTTTCTCTGCAGTTTTTTGGAAGAGTTTCAGAAGGATAGGTGTTATCACTGCAGAGATTTAAACAGAGCCTAGATCTCTTAGGATGACAAAAAAAAAAAGATTCCTGCATTAAGTAGGTGTTTCCAAAAAGCATTCTAATTTTTGCTTTGTAATTCCGTAACTATTTTTTATTTGCTCTTAGAAAAAAGGTCTTAAAGCAAAAATAGAACACTATATGCATTAAGATAATATAGAGAGCACAGCCTGTATGGTTAGAACAAAAGGTATATGATACATTTTCAGTGTTCGGAGAGCATTTCTTCAAATGCCCACAAATAAGCTAGCAAAAACTGTAGCAGGAGACATAAACCATTGCTGGACTTGTTTGCAGTGACCTACAGTTGATCTATTTTTAGTCTCAAGGAAAGTGAAATAACAAGAAAACGGATAGTTTGGTTGCCATGGTTATTACCAGTTCATCTCACCACCCATTTTCCATCATTTCTAATAACCTAGTTTCCCGGAGTGATATTTTAAGAGCCTGTAACCAAGGCTCTTTATTAAATGGGTTTCCCCTGGTGCCACCCTCATCTGGCCCCTTTTCACACTTTCCCTTTGTCTTGCCAGTCTTCAGCATGGCGGGAAAATGGAAAATACCCAGCCTAAGGCTACCAAGATTTTTCAGCACAGGTAAGTCTTCTGCTTGGTTGCAACCACTTAGGGGTCTAAATGGTTAATGAGCTCCTGAACCTTGAGGACACATCCTTCGTTATGTCACCAGGACAAAAAGCAATTGAGATAGTGGTTGTTGTTTTCTTTAACACTGATTTCACTTATTTTATAAGCAGCACACCTTGACAGGGGAGGCAGGTGGAATTTAAGAAAACACAGTCTGGAGAATATGCTTCTTTGTGAAACTGAGCTTCACAGCTCTCTTGGTTGCTTGGGATTTCTTGCTAACAAAGACAGTATCTCAACTTCTGACAGAAGCCCATGAGACCTGAAGAAGTCCATTTGGGGCCCCTTAAGACTTTGTGGAGAACTGTGCTCTGTTGGTGAATTCTGGTCCGTGTTGTAGCAGTTTGTGGAAGTGTGGCTTTCTATAGACTCATTCATTTTTTTCTGTTAAGGTATGGCTAGTGCCATACATCTACACATCTAAACACTAGGTGGCAACCTTGCCTTTTGTGTCACCAGTCAAAGCCATGTTATAAACTCCTAATAATTAAGGAAATAAATGACACCATTAAATCTCAGCCTTCCTCTCCCATGGTTTAATTTAATATTGGCATCCAGATATTACCAACAGTCAAAGGCCATTCTTAAAGGCAGACCCAATAATGTGTATAGACTTGATTTTTTGGGAAGCATTTGCCCTAGTGCCTGCAGCCTCACAATTGTTAGAGTTCCCTCATCATCCTGGGTGTGGACGTTCATGGATTAAACACTTGTTCCAGGAATGGGGGAGTCTATGGTGAACGAGAAACAAGGTCCTTGCTTTTGTGGCGCTTGCATTGAAGTAGAAGAGGCAGCAACAATAAATGAATAAGTAAATGAAATAAACTTTAGATAATTACTACAATGGAAAAATGAGGGCATAATGTAATAGCAATTGAGCGTAAGGGGAAAAGGATGGAGGTCAGGAAAGGCCTCTGAGGGGCTGGTCTGCGACCCAAGGCTAGAATGAGGGCAGCAGGCCGAGAGCTGGAGGCACAGAGGTCCAGGCAGCGGGCAGAGCACATGCAGCAGCCCCAGGGCAGGGACAAGCTGTGGGTGTTTGAGAATTAGAAAGAAGCTTTCTATTTAAGAACTAGAAAGTGTGCCTGGGTGTGGACATTCCCAGGGAGTGCAGGGAAGAGCCGGGCAACATGAGGCTTGTAGGTGAGCAGGGGTCAGTCGGCATAAGGGCAGTCGGCCAAGGAAGGAGACAGAATTGATTCCAAGCTCAAAAGAAAGCACTGGAGACAGAAGGGCCAAGGGACCGGAGTTCACTGTTAGTATCATCACCAAAGAGGATGTACTGCGCTCTAGACAGCTCTCGCAGCGGACTGATGATCAGTATATTTAAAAGACGCGTCTCCCATCCTAGGACCTCCCAACCAAGAACAGACCCTGGGAGCAGAGCACACCCCAGTGAAGCATCATTCTGAGTGTGGATCCCTGCAAGGAAAAGGCAGAAGCAGAGGAAAAATCAGTTTTGGGAAACACTATTTAACACTGGGACAAGCATCCATTTGCCTCTGAGAAAGTATTTTAACCCACACACCTCCTTTATGTCAGAAAGAAAAATGAAAGAGGTAGAATTTTCCCATCGTGATATGCGCAGATCAAATTTAGGCTCTAGGACAGCTGAGTTCCACTTGGCTCTCTTTGCCTGGCATCTAATGACGAAGCTTTATGGTAAATGATGATGGTACCAAGTTGATGGGAGACAATCTATTTAGGGCGCTAACTGAGGCATTTTAGTCAGACGGCAGACATTTGAAAATAAATACAGCCTTGCTCAGCTAGTCCCAAGACCTTCCTTTCGATATGGCCACACCCAGAGCTGTTTATGGGCTACTCAGCCCACTTAGCCTCATGGCTTGGCACCGAGCAGCGTCTCGGGAGGCTGTGAGTAGAAGGCCAAGCGGGGAGGCTTTGCCCCCTGACCAAACAAAACAAGGATGAAGGTGCAGGACTGCATTTTCCTGCCAACTGTATGTGTGCACACAGACACATATGCCATCCTTGTGTGTCTTTTTCCCCCCTTTTGAGGTTGCTCTGTTATCAGTGTCATCAACTGAGAAGCAGTCCATTCAAGTAAGATAAATGAGGAGTGCGTATCTAGTGGGTCTTGTGTCCAAGTGGAGAGGACGTGTCCCACTGAGAGGGGACAGCCACTCCCCAGTTCCAGCCAAGTGTTTCCATGCAAGAATGTGGGGCCTGGTATTGTTAAATCTCTTGATTTTTCCAGAAAACCCAGAAATCCAGATTTTTATTTGACATCTTCTGCCTTTTAAAATGTTTGCAACTGATTCAATATTTTAAAAATCTTATGCAGCAAACTAGTGAAAATAACAAAAGAGAAGCAGACTCACAGATACAGAGAACAAACTAGTGGTTAGCAGTGTGTGTCAGGGGACAATATAGGGGTGGGAGAGTGGGAGATACAAACTGTTGGGTGTAAGATAGGCTCAAGGATGTATTGTACAACATGAGGAATATAGCCAATATCTTGTAATAACTGTAAATGGAAAGTAACATTTAAAAATTGTATTAAAAATTCTTTTTAATTAAAAAAAATCTTGAAGGCCAAATAAATCATGTCTGTGGACCTTACATGGCTTGTGGGCCACCCATTTGTAAACTCTGCTTCAGTCATTTATTTTCCAATATATATTATGAAAATTTCAAATGTGTAGAAAAGTTGAAATAATTTTATAGTGGATACTTCTGTATACCTACCACCTAGATTCTACTTGCTTTATCACATATCTATTCAGTGACTTACTGTAATCAAAATTTAACTGTATGGAAATTTGAAGGGGCATGAAAGAAGAAAAGAGAGGGTAGTCCTGTAGAGGTGACTCTAGTCTATTAACTCATTTCTTAAAATTCAACCTCAGGGGGAGGAGGAGATGGGAAATTGCTAATCAACGGGCATAACGTTTCAGCTGTGCAAAATGAGTAAGTTCTAGAGATCAGCTGTACAACCTTGTACCTAGAGATAGCAACTGTATTGTACACTTAAGAATCTAAGAGGCTGTGGGACTTCCCTGGTGGCTCAGTGGATAAGACTCCCTGCTCCCAAAGCAGGGGGCCTGGGTTCAATCCCTGGTCAGGGAACTAGATCCCACATGCATGCCACAACTAAGAGTTTGCATGCCGCAACTAAGGAGCTGGCAAGGCTCAACTAAGGAGCCTGTGAGCTGCAACTAAGGAGCCCATGAGCTGCAACTAAGGAGCCTGCCTTTTTTTTTTTTTTTTACATTCCATATATATGTGTTAGCATACGGTATTTGTTTTTCTCTTTCTGACTTACTTCACTCTATATGACAGTCTCTAGGTCCATCCACCTCACTACAAATAACTCAGTTTCATTTCTTTTTATGACTGAGTAATATTCCATTGTATATATGTGCCACATCTTCTGTACCCATTCATCTGTCGATGGACACTTAGGTTGCTTCCATGTCCCAGCTATTGTAAATAGAGCTGCAATGAACATTTTGTGTACATCCTTGAACCTATCTTTTTTTACCCAATCGTTTGTACCTCCCACTCTCCCACCCCTATATTCTCCCCCCCACCCCCCATGGTAACCACTGGTTTGTTCTCTATATCTGTGAGTCTGCTTCTTTTTTTTTATTCTCTAACCATGGTTTTAAAATGGACCTTAGGAGTTAGAGACTTCAAAGCCCTGGTGAGCCAGGTCAGCACTGGGCACATCCGACCTGCCTCTCAAAGTGACATTGCAAGGAGGGAGCCCCTGCATGCTGGAGGGTTTTGTGGACTAGAGAGAGCCCGCATTCTCCCACCTCCCTGGCCACAGTCAGAACCCCTGACACCTCAGAAGTGAGGCCTGGAAGGTCCAGGCAGGGCCACTGCCCTCAATTTGGTCAGAAAGGGCCAACCTCGGACACTGATATCCCTACCAGTAGGCAAGCATGCAATTAGAGACATCACTTGCTCTGAGTACGGGTGAGCTGGGCCTCTTTGCACATGGGATGCTCATTTCATGTAGGAGGCTAGAGTCAAAAGCCTTGGCTGTGAAATCTGATTATTTTAATTAAGTCCCATGAGACTTGATGCAGAACACTTTCCAGAGGTTGAAAATAGCTTTTCTCAGGGTTCCCACATGTGCACTGGGACCCAGGGAAGATATTTCCATCTTGACAGCAGCTCTAGTGTTAGCTTGTCTGGAGGGATTGATCAGCAGCCTGCTCTTGTCCTTTGTGGTGACTGAGGAGCACCCAGGGACAGAGGCGGGGAGAAAGCTTTTATACCTACTCCTGTTCCCCACTGCTTTCCACCACGCTTGAAGAACATTACATTCCGCGTGCGGTAGCAGCGTATCATTAAGGGATGGTAATCACCATGGTAACCAAGGATAGTCCGCTACAAGCAAAAGGAAAAAGAAAGAAAAGCATGGAGCCCGAGCTTGCTACACCCACAGTAGCTCAAAATGCCCAGGCTTTTAAGTAATATGGAAAAGAAATATATTTCCTAGACTGACAGCTAGACCAAATGTTAGAATCATTAAACTGTAAAAGTGAAAGAAGTCCTACAGCACGACCAAGGGCTGCAACGAAATGCCTTCAGGGTCAGCTGATCAGGTAAATAATCAGGCTGGTGACACCGTGGTGGTCACCCTGGGACGGTGGGCAGTGTGTGTGTGGGGGTGTCTGCAAAATTGGGGCCAGGTTCTGAGAGAAGGAGCAAGAGCTTCTGCAGCTACAGCTAACTGTAGCAATGGGAGAGGCCAGCTCTGTTATGTCAGATTGTGCAATTTTCAAAGGAAGCTGAGAATGCAGATTTTTATGCCAAGTATCCCAGTTTTGACTACTAAGTGAAACTAATTTCAAGCAGGTCAAAGGAAACACATCTATGAACTCCAGTTTATTATATTTGATTCAATATGTGCAACCCACTCTTTTTCTTAAACCCTGAGGATACCGAGGTTCAAAAAAGTTGTTATTTGTGTAGGTCACACAGTCACTTAGTGAGCAAATCAGGCCTCTGGGGTCTGGACTCTGGGGACAGTGCTCTTTCCCTTCTAAAATGTGGTAACAAGGCAGCTTAGCTCCAGGGGGGCCAATTTCACTATAATTAGTCACAGACTCTACTGGGAATCCGGCCTTCCTATAGGCTAAAAGTTTAAAAACCACAAAAACAGTTCTCAGAGAGTATGAGATGTGTGAATCTATTATTCATTCCTATCCATTCCTTGTTAGACCATTTCCTGAGTAGTTTGTGTTTACTGTTATTGTAAATGGGATTCTTAAGATTAAAATTTTAACAAGTAGCTATTATATATAGAAAGCTATTAATTTTCTCATTATATTTGTAATACCCACTTTACTGAATTTCCTTACTTTTCTCTAATGACACATCAACTCATTATTGTGGAATTTCTAAATAACTAGATCTTCTGCAAGTAATGTTGTTTTACAGCTTCATTTCTTTTTCTTGTCTTTGCATTAATTAATACTTATATAGGACAGTGTTAACTAAGAGTAGTTAATGGACATCTATGTCTCATTCCCGAATTTAACAGGAGTTATTCTTTTATCTCACCTTTAAGCATGATGCTGGCTTTTTTTATTGAAGTATAGTTAATTTACAATGTTGTGTTTGTTTCTGGTGTATAGCAAAGTGATTCAGTTATACATATATATGTTCTTTTCATATTCTTTTCCATTATAGTTTATTACAAGATATTGAATATAGTTCCCTGTGCTATACAGTAGGAACTTGTTGTTTATCATATGCAGTAGTTTGTATCTGCCAATCCCAAACTCCTAATTTATCCCTCCCCAACCCCCTTTCCCCTTTGATAACCATAAGTTTATTTTCTATCTGTGAGTCTGGTTCTGTTTCGTAAATAAGTTCATTTGTGTCATATTTTAGCTTCCACATATAAGTGGTATCATGTGATATTTGTCTTTTTCTATCTGACTTACTTCACTCAGTTTGATAATCTCTAGGTCCATCCATGTTGCTGCAAGTGGCATTATTTCATTCCTTTTCATGGCCAAGTAATATTCCATTGTATATATGTACCACATCTTTTATATCCATTCCTCTGTCGAGGGACATTTAGGTTGCTTCCATGTCTTGACTGTTGTAAATGGTGCTGCAATGAATATTGGGGTGCATGTATCTTTTCTAATTATGCTTTTCTTCAGATATATGCCCAGGAGTGGGATTGCGGGATCATATAGTAGCTCTGTTTTTAGTTTTTTAAGGAACCTCCATACTGTTCTCCATAACAGCTGCACCAATTTACATTGATGCTGGCCTTCTATATATATCTTAACATAGTAAGAAAGTATCTATTCCTACTTTATTAAGGACAGTTTAAAAAATAGTGAAATATGTTACATTTTATCCTTTTTTTTTTTTAAGCACCAATGGCGATGACTAAATGGTTTTACTCGTTTGAGAAACATGGGAAATTATATTACTAGATTTCCTGGTGTAGAATGACCTTTGCCCTCCTGGACTGAAGTCTATTCTTTTTAAGTTATATTGGATTCTGGTTACAAACATTTTGTCTGAGATGCTTGTATTCATATATGGTCTATAGTTCCTTTTGTTGTGATAGCTTTGAAAAGTTTTGTCATAAGTATTGTTCTATATTTATAAAATAATTTGGAGGCTTTACTTCTCTCCTCTACACTCTTGAATGATTTAAATAGCATGGGGGTTGCCTGGTCTTTAAAGATTTGATGGATTTAAACTGTTAAAATTTTAAGTCCCCATAGCTCTGTCCAAGTCTGACCTCCACTCTTGTCCAATTCTCTCTCCTGAAGGACAGTCCCTATCCTTCCTGTCCTCCACCCCACAGTATGTCCCCTTGTTCAAGAACAGCCTTGTATTTCTTCTCCTTTAACTAGTTTCTTAATCCTGGTAGCTGAAAACCCCAGGTATCCTTCAGAGTGCCTCCCACATAGCCTAGGAGTCTTCTGTACAACCCAGGTGACAGAAGTGTAAACGTAGATTAGTTTCATTTAGCCTACCGCTTTCCTCCTGCTTAGAAGGAGCGCCAGACCAGGGTTCTTGTTGCATTTAATTATTGGTCTTCAGCATTTGTTAAAGCCCATGTATTAAGTGTGGCTCTACCAGGCCAGCATGGGGATGTCTCTTCTTCTTTTACTTTGTCCAATTCTTATTCACTTCATTTCTTCTTCCCTTTCTCTCTCTCTTTTCTAGCCCTTTCCTCCTGCTAATGACAGAGGTGTTCATAGATTAGATTCCAAGAGCAGGAGACATTCTGGTCTTCGTTTAGCTTACGTCCTGGATTCTAGCTTTCCACCGACATTTTTATTGTAATAAAACCAAGACCTTTGCACAGTGTTTCCTAGTCGCCCCAAATGAGACATATCGGAAATGAAACCATCCTTCAGGTAGATAAAGCCAGTACTGGAATTGACTACATCTGGGTGGAAAGGATCTTTTGCACAAAGTATCCATTTCCTCATCAGGCTGCTCTCCAGCTAACATGCAAGCCCAGGAGTTTTCCTGACCCCATGGATATTTGTGATGAGGGGGTCCAGAGAAGGAAAGCTCCAGGGCTTGATCACATGCAGGTGAAACAATGGGTACATTGAAAATCCAATGCCGAGAGGAAGAATGTTCATAGCTTTCTGGGGCTTGATCCTTTCCAGATCTGGCAAAACTGGGCCACACATTTCCCGGGATCTTGGTGCCCAACTCTGTGTTTCTGAAGCCCATCATCCTAGATGAGTTTGGGGCAGTATTACAAGCAAAGAAAGAAATCTGCTGATGACAGGAACATGGTTCTCCCAGGAATAAACATGAACAGGTTAAATACTGTACCACTACAAGAGAAGGAAAATATGCAACATTTGCACTGGCAAAAATATCCTGTCTTTAGGGCTTCCCTGGTGGCGCAGTGGTTGAGAGTCCACCTGCTGATGCAGAGGACACAGGTTCGTGCCCCGGTCTGGGAAGATCCCACATGCCACGGAGCGGCTGGGCCCGTGAGCCATGGCCGCTGAGCCTGCCTGGGCATCCGGAGCCTGTGCTCCGCAATGGGAGAGGCCACAACAGTGAGAGGCCCTCATACCGCAAAAGAAAAAAAGAAAAAAAATCCTGTCTTTAATAAAAACTTTACACTGTTAATGCAAATGATATGTTAAACTTGGTGGGGGAATGGCATGCTATTGCCACTGTTGTTTGGTAGGACAATTAACAGTGTTAGCAGAATCCCCGCTGGGCACTTGTACAGTACTTAACACTTTCAAAGGCCCTGACAGGCTGCAATTCATTGTAAGGCTTTTCACGTGCTTTTTCTGGCCTGACAGTGCTTTAGAAGCATGTAAATAACTCTTTTCTACACTTATACCTTAACGCAGTAACTAGCTTGGTTTATACCCTCAATTAACAGGTTTTAAAAGCGCTGTAACCATGTAAGAAGTCAAATTATGGACTAGTTAGCGACCCAATCATTAGCTTGATACTCTAACCTTAGTTATGGAGAATAAATAATATTAATTTCTCTTCCTGGTTTTCACTTTTCTGTGCCAAAATACCCCATTAATGAAGCCCCAGAGAACACAAATTTTTTTTTTTTTTTTTTTTTTGCGGCACACGGGCCTCTCACTGTCGTGGCCTCTCCCGTTGCAGAGCACAGGCTCTGGACACGCAGGCTCAGCGGCCATGGCTCACGGGCCCAGCTGCTCCGCGGCATGTGGGATCTTCCCGGACTGCGGCATGAACCCGTGTCCCCTGCATCGGCTGCATCGGCAGGCGGACTCAACCACTGCACCACCAGGGAAGCCCCAGAACACAAAATTTTAAATCAGATTTTAGAAATGCACATGCACCAACCTTGTCAATAATAAGAAAAACTTCATGGGCCAAAATACATTTTTATCTTTGCTCCTAACCCCACAGAATTTACCATCCATACTACCGACCAAATGTGTGAAAGCAGTCTATCCTATAAATGACTTATCGTACATTTTTATTGGCTCAAGACAGGTATTACTTCTGAGGATGATACTTCAATCTCTCTTGGATTATTTTTCATCGTTTACGGTGTTCTTTCTCTAGGTTGTGACAAAGATTCTTTGCTTGACCAAACTTTAGTCAGGCTCCTGAACCTTCTCCTAGGTCCAACCGTATACCTCCTTATAAAATCTAGTTGTAGCCAGAACCCTGCTAGGTCAGTTTAAAAGAGCTCCCCATCATCCAAATGTGATCACCCTCCATATCTAATCAGGTTCCTCCAAATGATGTCTGATCACCCTGGCCTGTCTTCAGCAAAGATTTGGTTAAGTCAGTTTAGCCAGAATCCCCCTAACCCCTAATGTTTCCCCTTAGTGATTTTCCATCCACTGATCACTATCCTGCTCCTTGGTTATAAACCCCCACTTGCCCATGATGCATTGGGAACTGAGCTCAGTTCTACACTGAGATCTCTAGTTCCCCTATAGTCTTGAATATAATATTTTTATCACTTTACCTACCATCCAGTTCTGGTTTCTTTTTGACAGTTAAACAACTACAGTCACATATATTTATTGTCCACTTTTAGGAATATTGCTCTAACTAAAAATAAATAAATACCTATGGACAAGTAAGAAAAATAGACTTTCAACTTTTCTTTATGCTAAAAAACAGCATAAAAAACATAAATGTTTAAATCAATGCAGCATTAATTCAGCAGTACTTTCTACACACGAAGCATGTGCTAGGCATAAGGATACCATGATGAATAAAATGTGATTTTTGCCTTTAAAGATTTCACAGCCTATCTGGGTAAGGAAAAATGTATATGTGGAATAAAGTATAGTGGTGTTTAAAATAGAGGTGTGCCATAGATAGATAGATAGGAAGGAGGACTGGAATGAGGGAGGGAGGGAAGGAAGGAGGGAAGGAGGGAAGGAAGGAAGGAAGGAAGGAAGGAAGGAAGGAAGGAAGGAAAAATAGAAGGAAGAAAGGACAGAGACACAAAGGAAAAAATTCATACGTGGGGTGATCAGAGAAAGCTAGAGTGAGGAGATATCATTTTAACTTAACTATGAAGGTTAAGTAAGCAGTTTTTAACTTAACTATGAAGGTTAAGTAAGCAGTCACCAGTTAGTGGTTCTAGGCAGAGGGCAGGGTACCACCAAAGCAAAGATGGAGAAGTAAAAAGACGCATGGCACTGCCCCCCAATACTCCTGGAGCCCAAGGATACGAGCACAGTATGAAGTCAATGCTCAGTAAGCCTTTGCTGAATGCACAAATGCATGCATGAAGGAGGGAATCCAGAAACATAAGCCATTGATCTAAAAATTGCGACAGTCCTGAGAAGCTGATCTAGCTAAAGCAAGTCATTGGACAGAAGGCAATGGATGGACTAGTGAGTTTGTGAAAGGCAGATCACAGGCCCTAGAACTCTAACTGCATTTCTCACTGGGATGCAGCTTTTGACATGAGCAAATTTGCAGCAGAAAAACATCAAAACTGGAAGAGACATTAGAGAACATCTAATTCCATCCCAAGAGTCCATCGATGGACTCAATGTCCAGATTCCGTGTCCAGCAGTGGTACCCCCAACAGTCACCTGATCTATCACAGCCAAGGCCTCTGACCATGCTAAAGGAAGGAAGAAACATAGGAAAAGGAAAAAGTGGTGTATAAGAAGAAAATCCGGCAAGCAGGCAGGCTGTCTGGCCTGTGGACCCCGGCTTGAGATTTGGCCAGCATTTGGTTTATTTTTCAGCATCTTGCTGGAAGGGAAACTCCCTTGAGCCCAGTTCCCATTAGAGCAAAGGAATGGCTTTTCACAGCCTACTACACAGAAACAAGCCTGCCTTCAATCCCTCTTGAGGAAGAAGGGCTTTTGTGGTACTTCAGCAGCGTTGTTGGTCCTTTTTCCCCCACTTCGCCAGGGCAATTGGTTGCAAGTTTCCAGCCCAGCCCTTCAACTCTTAACAGGAAATTCCTAGAGACTAATTAGGCTGGCTACAAAGTCTTTGGGAGCTCAGCTCTGAAGCCCTCCTTTGAATTCTAAAGGAACCAGCAGGGGCACCTGGGCCTCTGCTCCTGGGCTTCCCTCAGCCTTGACCCAGAGAACTGCGGGGACGGGTTTCCCAAGTGGAACAAAACTGACCCTTGATTTCTTTGCCTCAGCTTTTTCCTACACCAGGTGTCCTGAATTAAATATTCTAACTACAGAAGAGGGGTTTTTAAACCCAGAGGTTCTTAAATATTAGCATGCATCAGAATCACCAGGAAGGTTTATAAAGTGAAGAATGCTGGTCCTCACCCCGTTTCTGATTCAGTTGGTTCAAGATGGAGCCTGGGGCTTCCCTGGTGGCGCAGGGGTTGAGAGTCCGCCTGCTGATGCAGGGGACACGGGTTCGTGCCCCGGTCCGGGAAGATCCCACATGCCGTGGGCCCGTGAGCCATGGCCACTGAGCCTGCGCGTCCGGAGCCTGTGCTCCGCAACGGGAGAGGCCACAACAGTGAGAGGCCCGCGTACCGCAAAAAAAAAAAAAAAAAAAAAAAAAAAAAGTTGGAGCCTGAGTATGCATTTGCAACAAGTTCCCAGATGATGCTAACGGTTGTGTGTCATGGCCCACCCTTTGAGGATCATTAAATCAGGAATCGGATCTTGCATTTTTTTTATTTCCTGCAAACAGGTTATTTTCTGCCAACCTATACCTCAAAATTGCCCTCTGTCTTTCTCCTTGGAAACAAAATCATTTCATTGAGTAATTACTGTTCAATCTACTTATTGCTACAACAATTTTGTTCCTGGCATCCAGAGACGTTCCTAATTTTATTTCCTGCCCTTCTTCTCTAGAGCAGAATCTTATTTATAACCTCCAGGCCCAAATACATGTATAATAGGAACAGCAAAACAATACAGCCCAGAGAACAATGACAGGGTTCTTTCCTAAGAAAAAGGAACTTCATCTGAAAGCTTATGCAAGCTTTAGACAAAAAAATGGGATTCCATGTACATGGAGTGATGGTAAATTTCCTGCTCACATTCTAATAGGCTGTGTTGGTGAGGAAAATGTTTTCTCTGGAGAAGGCTAGGAATTGGTGCCAGGATTAAATGTCTCCAAGAAAGAAATGACAGAGGGTTGTGGAGAGTTGTGATGGGTAGGCATGAATTTTGGGAAGAGACTGTTCAACCCACTAGGACATGAGGTAGAGGATGAGGGAGATGTCAGCTGATGAAAGTGGCTTGTGGAATGGGAAGGTGAAACATGGGTCACGTTGAAGAGACTTGGCAGTTTATCACCTTAGCTCCACCATTCTAGGTACAACTTATTCGATGGGAAAATTTCACCTAAACCTTGAGTGTTCTTCAAGGTTCCATGTTGAAGCCATTCCAGCTAACAGCCTTGCCATTTTTTTTACAAACTACATTACTCCTCCTTTCCACAATAAGGTGCTTGGTGCTGGGTGTATACAAAATGACCAAAATAAAATCTCCAAAGAGAAGAAGTGAAAGGATAACACTTTCCAACTCTGAGATCAGTGTTTGGTTAGACAATCTCCATCTTTCATGTGTGTCTTTTGTTCTCTTTGCCAGGTGTTGCCTCACACCTAACTCTGTTCTGTTTGTTTCTTACCACTTTCTTATAGAAATCCAGACTTCAGCCTAGAAGCCAAGCTCCATGAGGGCAGGGACTCTGACTGCTTTGTTCACAACCGTATTCTCAACGCCTGGTACCTGCCTCACACAATATGTGCTCAGTAAATATTTCTTGAATGGATAAAGAGAGAGAGGAGTGCAGGGCAGAAAACTGGGGAAAAGGAGAAGAAATGTTTCTGAATAGTGAGTCTGGCCTAGAGTCCCTTTAACTAGTGCCACCACTTTGGATGATATACCTTAAATTCTCATAACTGCACCTTGCTTCTCTGAAAAATAGGGATAATTAGGCCTGTCTTGCAGGCTTGCTTTGGGTATTAGAAGAACATATATAAAATACTCACCTCTGCATCTGAGGCAGAGTAGGAACTCAGTAAATTATAATCATTATTGTTACTATTGGTTTATTCCATATATTCAGTCATTCTTCTGAGACCATCCTTGGAAAATCAAGCCTATGTTAATCTGTGTAGTTTGCAATTTGGTGTTTTTAAACTCAGCAATATACTCTCTTGTTCCTATTTTCTCTTTTCTCAATTGAAAAGATGCCCAGAAGCAAATAACTAGCCACATATAGATTGGACAGCAATTTCCAATCAGTGCACAAATACTCTGGTAATGCATTTAGCATACAAGTCAATGGCACATTGGATTTCCAAACAGACTCTAGGCCTTGTGTATCAAGAGGATTATACTTGCTGCCTACTCTCTCTGGCTGTACTGTAGTGAGGATTCCTGAGTTGATATATATTAAGTACTTTGAGCTGCAGGGAGGAAAAGGTGTCATAGGAACACAAGGAAGTATTAAATGCCAAACAAATTGCTTTAACTCAATGGCAGGTTGGAGGCTTTACCCACCCCCCCACAAAAAGCATAAGGAAATAGTAAAACGATTTCCACAAACAATTCAACTCCCTTATGGTTTTTCATGCATGTGTAAATTAATATACAAAATAGAGAATAATTCTAAAATTTATGAATTTGCTCTTGGTTAAACTTTAAATATCTTAAAGCTAATAGTTGTTTAGTTTTCCTAAGTTCTAATGAAAACACTTCATACATATGTTGGATCCTCAGAGCACAAAGTCAAGATTCATCAAATGTGGTTGCATTTATGATCAAGGCAAAATGCCTTAATTAAACAAGCAATTAGCCTTGAGGAGAGAAATGAGCACAGAAGTCCAATTAGTGAATCTGTTAACTGTTCCTCCCAGTGACACAACCAATAGCCATTCCACATGCAGTCAGTTACTTTGATCATGGGAATTACATATGGTCCTCTGAAATGCACAATGGCAAAAGTAAATTAAACACTAAGGAAAAGTAATGAATACAATATAGCAGAATAACGATTAGACTGGGAGCCAGGAAACCTGGGTTTTAGTTCAGGCTGCCACTCACAAACTGTGTGGCGTAGGATAAAGTACCTTAACCTTCCTAAGCCTCATTTTCTTCTCATTAATTACGGAAGCTGGACGACATGATTTCTGAAGTCCCTTCCAGTGCTGACATTTTTCAAGCTTGTGTTGAGGAATTCCTCCCTTTCAATTCTTATTTTGGAAGCCACTCGCTTCCTAGCACCATGTCTGCCAAATAGCATCGCTGCCAGCAATTTACAAGGTAGGTCTGTCAGTGCAAGAGAGAGGCTTCTGCCTGATCTAGTTTTGTTTACAGTGGCAGCATTTCAGCACATCCTCTTTGCTTTCAGCAGGAAGCAGCCAGGCAGCAAAATTGCTGTAGCATAAAACAAATCCAGCTGCAGGGCATCTTCAAAATGCTCCCTATGTGTTTTTCAATTTAGCCTACTATTAAAATTTTAAAGCACCATTTAGAGCTGTAGCTTGCAGTTTTCTGTTAAAAAATGAATCCAGGTTTCTCATTACAGGATTTGGGGTGGCAGGGGAGGGTGGGAGGGAAGGGGCATGTTCAGCGAGAGGAGATATTTTATATATATATATATATATATATATTTTTTTTTTTTTTTTTTTTTTTTTTTTTTTGCTGTACGCGGGCCTCTCACTGTTGTGGCCTCTCCCGTTGCGGAGCACAGGCTCCAGACGCGCAGACTCAGCGGCCATGGCTCACGGGCCCAGGCACTCCGCGGCATGTGGGATCTTCCCGGACCGGGTCACGAACCCGTGTCCCCCGCATCGGCAGGCGGACTCCCAACCACTGCGCCACCAGGGAAGCCCGAGAGGAGATATTTTAGAATGTGGTGCATGATTTGCCTTTGGTCCCTGCGGTCCCAGCACTCATCACCTGTGCCTCATTCAAGGGCTTTAGAACCCTTCTTTTCACAATCAGCGAGTTCAGAGCTGCAGGTGAACTCCAGACCGAGAGAGGGGATTGGAGCAGGGCCAGCCTAACCTGCAGATGCCGTGCATGGTTTGGGTGAGAGGTATCATCCAAGAAGCTATGGATCTGGGTTGGCAGGAAGAGCGAAGACAAGGCATGGAGGAAGAAGCAGCATGGTATGTTTGTACAATGCAACTAGTTCTAGTGACTTTGCGTTTAAAGAAGAAGAAAAAAGCAAGGGATGAGACGGAAAGATAGGCAGTGACCAGTCCTGTAGAGCATTCTCGAACTGTGTTGTGCCGCCCGGACACCCCCTCCAGCACTGAAGGACTCAGTCTATAGCTGCTACTCACCCGAGGTCACAGCCCCACCCCAGGGGCCACCACACCCTAAAACTTGTTAGGTGGTCGGGCATATAAAAGGCTCCCAAGAGCAATTCCTAATACATTTCCTGCACACTGCTAACCTGCTAGTCAGATTCTGCTTCTTGGGGAGTCCAGTCCTTAACACCATGCTAGAGAGATTGATGGTACCTTTGTTGGCAGTGGTGAGACATTTAAAGGTTGTAAACAGGGGTCAACCCTGATCAGATTTGCAATTTTTGAAGATTACTCTGTGGTAGTATATGGAGAGTGTGTTGAAGTGGCAAACACAGAGGAATATGTCACGTGGGAAAGGACTTTGATGCAATGCAGCCTCCAAATACACAACCAGGAGAGCTCTCCCAGCAGAGCTCTCCCACCCAACAGAAAAGCTCACAGTACAAATGAAAATGCTCGTGCTTCCCTGGTGGTGCAGTGGTTGAGAGTCCGCCTGCCAATGCAGGGGACACGGGTTCATGCCCTGGTCTGGGAGGATCCCACATGCCGCGGAGCGGCTGGGCCCGTGAGCCGTGGCCACTGAGCCTGCGCGTTCAGAGCCTGTGCTCCGCAACCGGAGAGGCCACAACAGCGAGAGGCCCAAGTACCGCAAAAAAAAATAAAAAAATAAAATGCTCAAACCACACAGCTCCTTAAGTCAATCCATAATACACGGTGAGAAGCAAGGGGGCAAGAAAGGGGGTATGTTAAGAGTCAGGATAGGCGGCAAGCAGGTGAAAGGACCATGCTAGTTGGGTCGTGTTCGTAAGTCCTCCTCCCCCCACCCCTCCCCTCACATCAGCCTCTTCCATTGATGGTGTGGTTACAAGGACCAGAGTTGAGGTTGGAGCAAGGGGCCCAAGAGGGAAGGTACCTGAGGCCAAAGACACACTTGTTCTGTTGAAGGGGAACAGGGCAAGTACGCAGGCCACAGCTGCAGCTTTCCAAATAGCCCGCTGAACAGCTACAAGTTCTACCTGCACTTCTTAGGCAGAGCACACGCGGGGCCAGTAGGGAATCATAATTATGCTGGGTATCACCATTGGGTGACTGACTAGGAGTGACAGATCACTCTCACCCCAGTGAAAGCACAGTCATCCCTTTCTATCTATAAGCATCTCTCATTTGTTATATCATATTTTCTACTTATTCCATGTATCCTCTGCATGTCCCATAAGTTAATAACTGACTACCTATTTTGAACACATCTTATGAATTCTACCTAAGTCTCACATGCTACTTGTTTAATCATTCTCTATTTTTTTTAATTGAAATATAGTTGATTTACAATGTCATGTTAGTTTTAGGTGTACAGCACAGTGATCCAGATAGTATATATATCTGTTCTTTTTCAGATTCTTTCCCTTATAGCTTATTACAAAATATTGAGTATAGTTCCTGGTGCTATAGAGTAGGTCCTTGTTGGTTATCTATTTTATATATAGTACCTTGTTAATCCCAACCTCCTAATTTATCCCTCCTCCCGCCCGTTTCCCCTTTGGTAACCATAAGTTTGTTTTCTGTGTCTGTGGATCTATTTCTGTTTTATAAATACGTTTATTTGTATCATTTTTTTAAGATTCCATAAAAAAGTAATATCATATGATATTTGTCTTTCTCTGTCTGGCTTATTTCACCTAGTATGATAATCTCTAGGTCCATCCATGTTGCTGCAAATGGCATTATTTCATTCTTTTTTATAACTGAGTAATATTCCATTGTATATATTTACCAAATCTTCTTTATCCATTCATAAACGTTCTCTATTCTTAAACATCCTATGAGTTTTGCCTATATTTCAAAAGTTCTTCATTCCCTTACTATCAATACTTCATACTTCTTAAGACTTGCATGCATCCAGTTTGTCTGTTTTGTCTTTTATAGCAAAATTGAATATTCTCAAATACTACAGCAAATGCATATTACAAATAAAGACTGTTTGGAGGGTTTTTGCCGAAGTGGAGGCTATAGACAATGTGGTTTTGACTTAGGGAAGTGACAGTAGAGATTCAGGAGCAATTCCATAAGATGAAGTGAGCAGAAATGACGACTAATTAGATGTCATAGGTGAATACGATGGGCGGATCCTGTTGACTGGCTGACCCAACATCCATTCCATCCCCCTTCTCCCTCCTAGTGTAGAGGCTAGGAAATCTGCATACTGATTAGCAGCCTCTCTTGTTCCTGGGAATGGTCAGAGGTCACAGTTCTAGCCAATGAGATATATATGGAAGTCTGCTAAGGAATTCTATGAAAGCAGTTGCTTCTCTTAATAACAAAAAGGATAGAAATAGCTGGAACTGTCCCTCCCATCATCTTCCTGTCTTAAAGAAACTGATGCTTGGAGCTGTGACAACCATTGTGTTACCTACCATGATGTGAGAAGCCACTATGCTGAGAATGGCAGAGTGGAAATATAGGAAGAGCCTGGTACTTGACATCTTTGAGCTGCTTCTTCAGCCCTGGGCTGCCAACCTTCAGACCTACTGTTATGGGAGAAAAATGAACCCTATTGTTAAAGCACCACGAGCTGGATTTTCTGCTACTCGTAGCCAAACACATTCTAAATTCTTAGTGAAAAGATGAGAGGAGACAGAATAACTTAATCAAGTGGCCAGACCTTGATGCAAAGACATTGCAAACTACAGCCTTTGTCTTAGGTAACCTAACCATGAATCGACTAAAAATTGGAAGATCTCTTACTGGTATAAGGGGACAACCAGCAGTATTTTCCATAGGAGGATCCAGGCTGCTGGTGCTCAGCAAAGCAAAGTCAGGTTTCCCTTCCTCCCTGGTTTTCTAGCATCCCCAAACTGCAAACGATTTCAGACTGATTAAACTAGAATTTTGGAGGTGGCAAGTCCCAAGATCAGCATTTTTAAAAGCATCTTGGATGATTCTAATGAGCAGCCAGGGTTGAGAACCTCTGCTTTTAATGATTACATCTGTTTGGGGATAAGAATACAGCCACCGCTTCCACCTTCTAAACTCTATACTGTTGAGTAATCTGGGTCTCTGAACAGAAGTGGGAATTACCAGAACATTAGGAATTTACAAATACCTCTTTCCTCCTGTAGATTCATTACAATACTGTGAATCTTGAATGCAAACTACAGACCCATGCTTCCTAGAGCATCAAGATAAAGTCCATGGAGTGACATATTGCCATTCTACTACATTTTTCTGTCAACTGGTGCAAGTGTCACCAAAACTCTCATCCACACTCATCCACACAGCAAAGAGGAATCATCCCACTCCTCTCCTTCTGTCTGTAAACTTTTCTATGGTCTAGAATCCCTTCTAAGACTGAGGCTTTTTTTTTTCCAGAGTGGAAAATGTTTCCAGTCATGCTTTTAGCAAAGGCCTTTTCTGGTGTCTCAGTTCGGCCTTATCTTTGTAGTGGTTATAATACTTCTGACCATACAATTCAGGTATGCAAAAATGTGAAAACCTATATTTCCATAACTGACTCTCCTTTCTGTCTTGAGACCCCATTCTATTGATTCTTGATGGCAGAACTAGAAACAAATCGATTCCAGGTAAACTTGATCCGTTCAGGGTTTTACTCCTTCCCTCCCGCCTTTGCCCTGGGGAGTTGGAGGGAGACTGATAGAACATCTGGACACAGAGGGGGCTCATCTGGTCCTGGATTATCATCTTTCCACGCTGGCATCCTCTGCTGTGTCCTTGTTCCTCGAAGTCGCCAATTGTCAGCCTCTCTCCCTGCTGGCATCCACGGAGGCAACTGAGTTCCCATCTGGCCTTTGATATAAGGACAGTGCTGACATCTGTTCTTGGGCCCCCTCTCCCCAATACGAAGCATCTGTTAGTCTGCCAGGCCTCCTTGGGATACTTCTGTACCCGTCTCAGACAAGCATGGATGTACTCCAGGCCACTCTGGGCTGCGGGAGACTCAGGACTAACGTGCTATGCTGAGATTTCTTCTTCCTGACTTGCACACTAGGGCAAAGTGTGAGACAATCTCAGACCTTCATCATTTTCCTGGGACCCCCGCCCCGGGAAGAAAAGTCAGACTCTCAGCCCTTGAGCACTGCCCCCCATTCCCATTAGCCCAGAGAGAGGCCAGCACAGGACTGACTGTTAGAGACACACAGCAGTGTTTCCCCTCTTCTCCCTCATTCCCAGCCCATGGGATCTTCATCTGTCAGAGTAAATAGGAGAAATGCTGGCTCAAAGTGTGGGGACAGACTAGGGGCAAAAACCAGTAATCTTAACACATGTATATGTATAACTGATTCACTTTGTTATAAAGCAGAAACTAGCACACCATTGTAAAACAATTATACTCTAATAAAGATGTAAAACAAACAAACAAACAAAAGAAAACCAGTAATCTTTAAACATATATTAATTTTAATTAAATTTATTAAAGTTTATTTAATAAGTTTTAATTATATGTATTAAACTATTTACATTAATTAATATTACATTATATTAATACTTTAAAAATACTATTCTACCACACCTCATTGTAAACCTGGAAAGTCTGCATCCAGTTCACTCATCATCAAGAAAAATTGATGCGTTAAAAAACTAGATACAACAAAACAGATTATTTTCTAATGGAATATCAATGCTTACTTTTTCTCTTATATCCCCCTTCCTACATTTTTCAAATTTCTTCTGTGAACTTCTTTGCTTTATGTTTCTATAATAAACACATCTGGAAAATGTCCAACAAAATGTCTGCTGAAGAGAAAAGGCATAAAGGAAAAGATTGATAAGTCTGATCACATAGCAATGAAAAGTTAAATAAGGCAAAAAAACCTTCCATAAACAAAATAAAAAGACAAATGACAGATTAAAGGAAAAAATTTCTCACATGACAGAAAAAGGATTCATGAAGAAAATTAATACAATAGGCAAGCTGTATAAAACTGTATAACATATATAACAGGGTATCAGAAAAAAAAAGCAAAGGGCCAAAAACGTAAAAAGAACCTCACTCAATTACATAAATGCAAATCAAAACAAAACAGAGATATCATTATTACATAGATTTGCAAAGTGAAAAAAATGTATAAAACTCAGTAAATGGTTAGGGCATACAGATATTACATTTCTTAAGGATATAAACTTGAGTGACTTTCTGGGGAGAAATTTGGCAAATCGATCAAAATTTTAAATGTATTTCTAGAACCCCTTGCAAAAGTATGTACACCAACTAAATAAGGACATGAACAAGGATATAAACAAGCATAATCATTGCAGGAGTGTCTGTAACAGCCAAATGAAAAAGGATAAAAAAAGTGGAAACAGCTTAAAGGACCATCCAAAGGAGATTGGTTAAATAAATCCTTGTACATTGATATAATCAAATACCGTACAACTGTGTGAAACAAACATGAAGTGATGTGTCGTATTCTAATATGGAAAATCCTCCAAGATATATTATTAACTGAAAAACCAATGTATAGGACAGGGTGAATAGTATAATGATCATTTTCTTGTAAATAAAATATATTATGTAATTATCAATGTTTATGTATTCACAGAAAATATTTTGGAAGAGTAAACAGAACTGTTAACAATTTCTCTACAGTTTGAATATTCTAACCAAGCTCATGTTTAAAATTTATTTTTTAATGTCAACCACAATTACCTACGTGTGGAATTACAGATAATTCTATTTTCATATAGAATTTCAGTTTTAAAAAATGAGCATTCAGTTAATAAAAAAAAAGCAATAATATATAGAATTTCATGAAGTCCATTCATCCTGATCATTGGTTCTTTTTTTTTTTTTTGGCTGCGTTGGGGCTTTGTTGCTGCCTGCGGGCTTTCTCTGGTTGCAGCGGGCAGGGGCTACTCTTCATTGTGGTGCGCGGGCTTCTCATTGCGGTGGCTTCTCTTGTTTCAGAGCACAGGCTCTAGGCGTGCGGGCTTCAGTAGTTGTGGCACGTGGGCTTCAGTAGTTGTGGCTCACAGGCTCTAGAGCGCAGGCTCAGTAGTTGTGGCGCACGGGCTTTAGTTGCTCCGCGGCACTTGGGATCTTTCCGGACCAGGGCCCAAACCGGTGTCCCCTGCGTTGGCAGGTGGATTCTTTTTTTTTTTTTTTTTTTTTTTGCGGTACACGGGCCTCTCACTGTTGTGGCCTCTCCCATTGCGGAGCACAGGCTCCAGACGCACAGGCTCAGCGGCCATGGCTCACGGGCCTAGGCATTCCGTGGCATGTGGGATCTTCCTGGACCGGGGCACGAACCTGAGTCCCCTGCATCGGCAGGCGGACTCTCAACCACTGAACCACCAGGGAAGCCCTGATCATTTGTTCTTAATGAATGTGATAAAAGTTGTAGCCCTGAGCTGTCCAATGCAGCGGCCACATGTGGCTATTGAGCACTTAAAATGTCTTGTCCCGATTGTGATGGGCTGCATGTATGGAACACACATCAGATTCTGAAGACTTACTATGAAGAAAACAATGTAAATGATCTCTAAGTAGTAGTTTATATTTATTACATGTTGAAATAATATTGGGGTGTATTGGATAAATAAAAGTAATTTCATCTGTTTCTTTTTTTATTTATTTTATTGAAGTATAGTTGATTTACAGTGTTGTATTAGTTTCTGCTGTACAGCAAAGTGATTCAGTTATACAGTTATATATATAAGTATATACATATATATACTTTTTAATATTCTTTTCCATTATGGTTTATTACAGAATATTGAATATAATTCCCTGTGCTATATACATAGGACCTTGTTGTTTATCCATTCTATATATGATAGGGCATCTGCTACCCCCAAACTCCCAATCCGTCACTCTCCTACCTCCCCTCCCTTTTGGCAACCACAAGTCTGTTCTCTATGTCTGTGAGTCTGTTTCTGTTTCATAGATAAGTTCATTTGTGTCATATTTTAGTTTCCCACCTATTTCTTTTTTACTTCTTAAAATGTGGTTACTGTAAAATTAAATTTTTTTTAAATATGAAAATTATGAATGTCATTAGCATTATACTCATAATATTTTATTATGAATTCTATTATTCTAATATTATTCTATTCTATTGGATAGCACTACTATGAAGTCTCTCCCCATATGCTCAAGGTATTGTTTACAGTTTTGGGGTATTCACATTCCCAAGTCCATCCATGTATCCCAAGTTAGGCACCCCACTCCAGCTACAGATGAGGCTAACCTGCAGAGCTGTATGGTTGACCTGGTCCAGGTTGGGTCATGATAAAAATGTGTTGCCTGAGCTACACTTTAGGGTGATGCTGTCAGTCTTGATTCAGGGTCACTGTTATCAACGTTCCTATGGAGCTTGTTGTTTTAGCTGATGAATGGATATTTTAGTGATTTTTCTCACAGAATCTTTATAGAGGACCTTCATAAGGAAGGTGGTATCAACTAGAGTTATGTTTCTACTGACTAATTATTTTGTTACTGTAGTTGCCAATAGTTATTGAGCCTTTCTATACACCATGCACAGTTTCGCGTTCCTTACATCTCTTACCTTCCTTAATCCTCACAGCAACTTGCTGAGGCAGGTGCCACGATTTTCCCCATTGAAAGTTGAGACATTGAGAGTTATTGTTCACAGTGACTGAGCCCATAAAAGGCGTCTCCAGTGCAGAAGCCCAGGTTCCAAATCTCTACACTATCTTTTATGGATGAACCCCATGAACTGTAGATCTGACCAGGTTTTCCTTTTGCTGATGGCTGCTAGGAAGCTAAGAGCGTAAGAAGTACATAGGTATGGCAGTCTTACACCGTCCTCATTCCTGGCTGTATTATATATCCTTACACTCTCATTCTTTTTTATTGACTATATTCTATTACATGGAACTATTATAATTCATATCACCAGTCCCAATTTATAGACACTGAAGTTGTTTCCAGTCTTTTGCTACTATGAACAACTGGAAGTAACATTGCTGGGTCACACTGTAGGTGATGTCAGTTTTGACTGCAGTGCCAAATGCCCTCCACAGTGTTGCACCAACTTACACTCCCTCCAGGAATACTTGAGGACGCCTATTTCCCCATACTGTTGCCATTACAATATGTATCAAACTTATTAATCGTTGTCAATCTGATACGCAAAAAAGCCATCCAGGGCTTCCCTGGTGGTGCAGTGGCTGAGAGTCCGCCTGCCAATGCAGGGGACACGGGTGCGTGCCCCGGTCCGGGAAGATCCCACGTGCCGCGGAGTGGCTGGGCCCGTGAGCCATGGCCGCTGAGCCTGCGCGTCCGGAGCCTGTGCTCCGCAATGGGAGAGGCCACAGCAGTGAGAGGCCCATGTACCGAAAAAAAAAAAAAAAAACCATACAATTTTATGTTGATTTTATTGTAAATGATGTTAAGTATATTTTCCAGTTTTAAGATCCATTTGTATTACATTTTCTATAATCAATCTGTTATATACTTTGTCCATTTTACCATTGGGTTTTTGGATTTATTGATTTGTAGGAGATCTTTATGTATTAGGAAAATTGCTCTTCCGGAAAAGCATGAAAGGAATGAGGAAAGCAGGGTAGGGAAGGGGAAAGACTGGAACAAAGAAGGGCTTATGCTGCTGGCAGTCAGGAAACTTCTGAGAGAGGAAGAGAGTATTCAGCAATGACATGCTACTCAGAGGCCAAATGAGACAAGGACAGAAAAATATCTATCATTTGTAGGGCCATCAACCCGGAGCTCACTGATAATTCAACAAGAGAGGTTTCAGTGGAGAGGTAGGCATGCAAGCCTGCCCCGGAGTGAAGAGTAAGCGAGAGGTAAAGAAGTAGAGACGTTAAGTATAGAGTGCAGACACCACAATGAGAAGCCCACGCACCACAACGAAGAGTAGCCCCCACTCACTGCAACTAGAGAAAGGCCACACACAGCAACGAGGACCCAGTGCAGCCAAAAATAAAATTAAATTTTTAAAAAAATCAGTGAAGTATAGAGTGCAGAGTTGTCTGTCCCCTATTAAGACAAGCTGTCCTGGTGTTGCAGGAAGGAGGACCCCTTCCAGGGCCCAAGAATGGGCTCCTGTCTAACATTTGGAAATGAATTGTTCTAGGAGACACACAGAACACATTATTGGAAAGGGGAGCCCGGCTGGAGAGCAGCAGAGTAAGGGATCCCAGCTCTGCCACATGGCTCAGAGTCTCAGGTTTTATGGCAATGGGGTTAATTTCCGGGTTGTCTCTGGCCAGTCATCTTGCTTAGCCTATATTTGGTCTGACTCAGTGTTCTTCCTGGTAGCACATGCATCTCTCAGCCAAGATGGATTCCAGTGTGAGGGCTTCTGGGAGGTTGGCAGGATGCATCATCTCCTCACTCCTCCCTTTGGCCCCTCCCAAATTCTTCCTGGTTAGTTTTACAAGACATATTATGGGCTGGCGTCCCCTCCCTCCTTTTGGCCCCTCCCAAAAGGAGGGAGAGGCTAATGTTCAGAGGCAGCACCAAGTTCTTTATCAGGACCTCCTTTTATGAGACAACTCATGCAAGTTGTTATCACCATGTCTGGCCAAGGTGGATGGTTTCGGTCAACAGTTCCCTAACACTGGTATCAGTGAGTGGTTGATTGTGAGGATAACTTCTAGGGCAAGGTGGGTCACTTCAGCGGAAGGCAATTCTCCAGGGAAGGGGGTAGCTGTGAGCCATCAGCAGCCAGTACTCACAGCAGCTGGGAAAGGATACTCTGACCTGGTCATGGGGATTGGGTGGACCAACAAAATGATGTCGGCCACAGGAGGTGAAAACGAGTGTTTCATTTTGGACATAGTGTGAAATATTTGAGATATCAAGGGTCAAGCAAGCACCAGGAAAGTCTATAACTGAGAAAAGAGGTCTGTACTGAACGTATAAGTTTAGTAGTAGTAAGCATATAGATAGTATTTATTAAATTATGCAGATATCTCTGTACTGATATAGAAAAAGCTCTAGCATATACAATAAAGAGAAAAAAGCAAGAGGCAGAATAGTGTTTGATACTGCCTTTTGTGTATGAAAGGGGAGAAATAAGAATACACACACATACACACACACACATATACTCACACATACGCATACATTTGCCATACAAAAGGAAACACTGGAAGAACATACAAGGAAGAATACAAAAGGGTTTACCTGAAGGGTAAAGGGTAGGGGTGGATGGGGACAGGAGCAGACATGAAACTTCTTAAAGTGTTTTAATATAATTTCCATTGTTATTGCCTAAAATAAATACAATTTTTAAAAATTTTTAAAGGAAAGAAAGCCATGTGGATAGTTGAGATCTTCTATGAAGAAAGAAAGGAAAAGAGAAGAGGTCCCAGATCCAAGGCCTGAAGAAAATCAACGTTTAGAATTTTGATTGTGGAGGAAGGACCAACAAAATGCAAGAAGCAGGTAAGAGGTTAAAGGAGAAAACCAGGGATAAGTGGTGTTAGGATGCCATTCATGGAGGTGGTGGTATGTGAGCCATTGTTAAACCATTGAGAGCTTGATATTGGCCGTGATGGGAGTATTTATTTACACTGTGGAAAAAGGAAAATGCTACACATCAGGGCTTTTCCCCCTCCTTGGAGCCGGTTTACCAGCACACCACTGCACTGAAGTCAGGACACTTCTGAGAGAGGGAGAGAGTATTCAGCAATGAAATGCTACCCAGAGGCCAAATGAGACAAGGACAGAAAAATATCTATCATTTGTAGGGTCATCCACACGGAGGTCATCGATGATTCAATGAGAGCATTTTCAGTGGAGAGGTGGATGTGCAAGCCTGCCCTAGAGGGAAGAGTGAGTGAAAGGTAAAGATGTAGAGACACTATGTGTAGGCCACTCTTCCTATCAGTTTTGCTGGAAGGGGAAGAATGAAATCAATAAGTTAGTGATTTGGGATCAAGGAAGGGAAATGTATGAGTTTTAAGGTGAATAATCTTGAAACTAACATGTACACTGATCCGATTACCCCAGGAGAGAGAATGTTGAAGAGAGAGGGAAAAGACTGGTGCATTGCCCTTGAGATAGTATCCCCAGCACACACAGAGGGACTCTCATTTCATAGGAAGGACATTTCTTCCATTTGAGAAGAAGTTTCCAAGCAGCATCTGTGATGGGGCGGTGCCCAGATACATAGGCCCTGCCAGCTCCCTGCCTGTGAAAGTTCATTACCAACACCCTGACATTCTTAAGACACAGCGCGCACGTATGCCTTTCTCTGAGACATGTAACCAGTTAGTAAATAAATTTCTGCGTGTCCTCAATATCTCACAGGCAGCCTAAAAACTCAGAATTCCAGCCGTGGAAAGAAGGGAACCTGCTAAAGAGTGTAAATAACCTAGGCAAATGAGTTCTCAAAAGAAGGTTAGAGGTAGTTATGTGTCAAGATTTCACTGTCTGCCACTTCTAGATTACAGATGACTTCAACAAAGTGCTAATGTTTGATTAATGCTTTCTTGCTTTTAGTAGCTCAGCTAAAAGCACAGCTTCCAGTGAACAGGTGGTACATTAATTGAAACATAAAAGAAAGAGACTGAAAATGCTTAGGATGAGGAGAAAGGCCTTTAGAAGGTGGAAGTGGTGATTACCTTAATTGTTTCAAAAAGGCAAGGACTGATCTTTCATTCAGAGGAAGGTGCCCCAGCCACGGTAGCAGTTTTCCACCATCTTCCAACCATTTTGCAGTTGTAGAGACAAGTGCCTTTGATGAATCACATTTGAATGGGGTTCTTGCTATGCTAACTGGGTGTTGATAGAGTTATGTAGTGGAAGTAACAAGGCCTTTGGATAAAACACCTAGTACCTTACCTGATGTGTTGTCTCAGGAGAAGTCTAGCCTCAGCCTTACCTCACGGAGAACTCTGGAGCACGAGTTGTACCACAGTTTGTTCTGCCTGAGGCAAGGGGGCTGGACTTGTATACCACACCCTGTCAGTCAGTCACGGGTTACGGACCACCCTCCCTGGGGGGGGCGTCATAACCTCCCTGGCTTCTGTGGGTAAGGGCTCTCCCACTGGCTAAGGGCAGGTGCCCAAAGAAAGAGGCAGCTGTGAGCTGCTTTGAGCAGCCAACACCCGCAGCAAATGGAGTGGGGTGGGAGCTCCAGCCTAGAAAAAGAGGATCTGTGTGGGATACCAATAGCATCTGCCTCAGAGGACAAATGGCAGTGGTGATTCCAACCCCAGACCATCATCCAGGAGCAGATCCAGCAGGGAATGCAAGTTCCCCTGAGCCAAGCCATTTGGATCGCTGTTGGCAGTTCTTGAATGCTCAGTCATGGGATATCTCGGTAATGAAAATAGAGCTGCCAAGCAATACCAATTGATCCACAGACTAGAATTACTGAGATGTTCAGCCCACAAGCTTACTGTTTCTGTTCCCCCATTTAATGGTTGTTAAATATTTTTTTAGGGAACTCCAGGTAGAAAACAACGTATCAAATGCACAATTCTTATGCTAGAAATGCTTGCATTTCACAAAGTTTGATGCCATTAGGAATTGTCCATGTAAGATGATCATGTCCATGGTCATGATATGAGCTTAGCTGTCTTTTCGAATTTAAGTCTCACAGGGCAAAACCCTGGTTAGAATGAGTAACATGAGGAAAGACACAGGGCAATTTGCTAAGTACATGATGTTGTACTGCTAGGAGAGAAAGAAGTATATTGTGGGCTCTGTGTTGTCAGTGACCAAAGGTTACTTGAGTAACCCATTCCCCGAGGTTAGCAGATGAGCTTCAGATGAGCAAATAACACAAATCAATACTTGTTTCAACTGCATATGAATCACAGAGTGAGATTCCCTGCAGATTTCAATGTTCTCATTCTACCTACTACTGAAAATGCTTTCTTAAGCCATGGATCTCATGACCTGAAAGGTCCATTATGAAATTTCTTGTTCCTGGCCAGGTAAGACTAGGACACTGAACGCAGAACCTGAATTCAGAAGTTTGCTCACCTGCGTAGTGGCTGAGTGGTGAAATTTCTGGGCAGGATACAAGTACACTGAAGAAGAAAGCTGGGCCGAGAGTGCCAAGGTTGAATTCAGGTTGAGGAGAGAGAGTGTTTTGTCTTGCAACTAAAAAGAGTACTCTCCGTGAGACAGGAATCAAAGGTTCCAAAGAGAACAAATGGGGAGAAGGATGACTAGGTGTCTAAAGAAATGATAGCAGTCATCTCGTGGAAGCATTTGGAAGGCAAGTACCGTGTCACTTATTTTTCTTAAAACTGCCCATCTCTGCACATGGATGGAACATGCCTAACTAAGATAGAAGTTCTTTGACATATTAGATTTTTCCGTTGTCTTCTGAAATGCCTGCTGTTTTTAGTAAGAGCTTACTAAGTACATGTTTAATTAATATTGTGTCATTATTAATGTTCTGTAGGCCAATTAGTTTTAACTTATTCAAATTTAAACAGGAGATATTAACTGGGTACGTGTGTGCAAAGATAGCTTTTTGAGAAATACTATGTTTATAAATCACCTCGAGAAGCCTTTAAGTTTCTGAATTCCCACCCCTTTAATTAAATGATTCAGTGAGGAATTTTGCTTCCTGGCTTCTTTACAGCCCCAAATTTCTCAGAACAGTTTTTCTGTAGGTAAATGTAGCAGCTCTGTGGGTGCTAACCTACTGCTCTTTCCATGTCGACGAAAATAGCATGGTGATAACTGTTGTAGCCCAGTAGGAAGCATGAGAATCTCCTGGAGATCTTGATAAAATACAGATATATAAAAACACCCTAGAGATGATTAGTTATTAGGTCTAGGGTGGAGCTCAAAAATCTCATTCCTAAGAAGTGCTCAGATAGTTCTGATGCAGATGTGTTTCAGTAGACTATTGCCACAATGATATTGCATCACAAACCACTCACATCTCAGTGGCAGACAACAATAAGCATCAATACTTCTCACTCACACATCCGCGGGTAAGCTGGAGTACTTTTTATGTAGGCTCCAAGCTGTTGGTTGGATCCAGATCTGCTGCACTTGTCTCTCATCCTCACTGAACCAGCATCTTACCTGAGGCAGGCTCTTCTCATGGAGAAAAGCAGAAGTATGAGATGGCAAGCACCTGCCAAGCCTCTGCTCACATCTTGTCCCCTTATATCCCATTGGCCAAAGGAAGTAACCAAAGCAGAAGTCAAGGGAGGAGAAGGATACTTTTTTCATGGAATCCTGGTGGAAGAAGTAAATATTTGATGAATGAAAATTTAATTGATTACAAGGTCATACAAAAATTCTGTACATTGAAAAGCAATGGACTCTCTGGAACCATCCAGGAAAGGTGAATGCAAGGCCAACTGTTTGTTTAGTAGGTGATTCAACAAACATTTATGAGTGACAACCAAGTGCCAGCCAGAGAGGTAATTAGTTATTGTGTATCCGTAAGGAGTCCAGTCCAGAGACAGATAAGTACACAGGTAATTACAAGGCAATGTGCTAGTTACCATATAAGAGAATTGACAAGATTTATTTTTTAAAAAAACCTAAAACCAACCTGAAAAGCAAAGTGTAATATTCTCTGTGAGCCAGCAATTGTAAAGTATCCTTAAAATATGGGAAACACATAGAATCGGATTGTAAGATGAAATTGAGTCCCAGAGTACTCTCTGGAGAAGACTGCTGCAAGTAATGGAAGCGGGTCCTGGAACGTTCCAGGCTCACAGGTTGTAGAAACAAGGGGAAGAGGAGGCCCAGGATACCATTAGCTTAGCAACCAGCAAAAGTCTCAGGGACAGCGTTGATTGGCCCAGAGGGGGGCACACCATTCCTGTGATACTAGTTGGCCCAGTATAGATCAGAGTCCTACTCCTGAAGGGAGAAGGGGAACGTATTAGCCTCATGAAAAAAACAGTATGGGAGGTGGTTTCCCAAGAGAATATCAAAGTACTGGCAAAAGGAATATGTCCTCCATGCTGGAACACTATATGGCTGAAATAGAGAGGTTTATTTATGAATGAATGGAGAGCACACATGTAGGAATGAAGGTGTGAAAGGCCATGGACCAGTTAAGAAACTTCAAATACTTTGGTATGATCAGAGTGCTTGGCACAAAAGGAATGGCAGAATATGAGTCTGAAAAGTTGGCAGGAGTCCATTCATATTTGGTGCCAGGGAATTGGATTCCTCACTGGGGCACAGAGACGTTAGACAGGTGAAAGCCATGAGAGTTTGCATTTTAGAAAGGTTACTAGTGCAGCCATTTGAAGGATAGAATGAAGGAAAGCAGATGGAGGACTAAATAGCAGCCCAAAAAATCTGTTGTCAGTCAGAGACCAGGTGAGAAATGACGAATCCTGAAATAAGGGAGGGGCAGTAGAGATAAGGAGCAGATGATGGTTTTTGAGAGATGGGCAGGCCTTATGGACCTATGGAATGTGAGGTGGGTGGGGAGTGTGGGAGAAGGAGGGCTAAGATGACTCCCAGGTGTCTGGATAGGCCACCACGGGGATGATGGTGCCATTCACCAAGAGAGGAGAAATGTGAAAAGAAGTTTCTGGGTGAATGATATAAGCCCTTTTTTTTTTTTTTTTTTTTTTGGTAAGCATTGGTTTATTCCTAGTTTCTCATTTGTTTCTTTTTTTCTGTATTTTTAAAACTTTTAAATTTTATATTGGAGTATAGTTGATTAACAATGTTGTGTTAGTTTCAGGTATACAGAAAAGTGGTTCAGTTATACATACACATGTATCTATTCTTTTTTCAAATTCTTTTCCCATTTAGGTTGTTACAGAACATTGAGCAGAGTTCCCTATGATTTACGGTAGGTCCTTGTTGGCCATCTGCTCTAAATATAGTAGTGTGTATATGAATAAGCCCATCTTTAGACACCCTGATTTCGAGGGTACCGTGGAGCATGCAGGTAAAGATATCCCACAGAAAACCTGGGGTCTGGACCGAAGTCTCACTTTTCTTCTGCCCAGGGAGAGCGTTCCATATTTTATTAAACATTTCTAAAAGGAACCAGTCCTCATACAACAGAGTGTTTAGTGCTTACTAACTTAACAAAGGAGGGACAGCCCAGCAGACATGGTTTTGTCCCAGGGTCTAGGATTTCAGCTCACCCAGCTCTCTCTAATAAATGTTACCCTCTTGCTTCATTAACCAGAATAACATTAGTTATGAAATTGTTACAAGGAAAGAGACTGAAATACGTATCCCTGGAGAGTTAGAAATATTAAGGTACACAGAAAGGTGTTTGGAGACATAGATAGACTGCCTTCAATTTAAAGGGCTTATCTGGCCAAGGGTTGCTGGGGGAGAGACAAAGGAACTCACAGGCCCTGAGTTGAGGTTCCCCTCTGGCCGGAACCTCAGCTCTCTCGGCTCTGAAATCCAGAGCATCTATTTCTCTCACTGGCTTGTGCAACCTTCTTCTTCATCTGTTTCAAGGCTCAGAGTTGGCCGTAGTGATAAATAGTAAGAATTGGGACTAATGGCCATAAACATTGATGGAAAATGACGTTCTAATTCCCTGGGGAACTCAATTCTGCATCTGCTTCAGTCCAGGAAGTAAAGGAGTACAAAAGAGGCTCTCACCCCAGATTCTTTTTCCCCACTCTGAAAAGGTGAAGCCTGGGTTGAGGAGAACTTTCCTCTCCCACGACAAAAGCTGAAAACTTAAACCCACCTTGTGCCTAACCACCAGTCTTTCTGGAAAACGTTCCCCTCTTTGTCTCTTTGTATTTCCCAGCTATTGGAACTGGAGTGCTCAAAGAAGTACCTGACCTTGTTTGTCAGATGAGAAACAGAAAATGCTGACCCTGAATTCTTTGATTTTCTCCCGCTGCTAACCTAGCAGTACTGCATAATCTCAGACACTTCAGCAGCCTAGGCAGGCTGGGGGTATAGAATAATGAGTGCATATAGCTCCTTGACCAGAGCCTTCTCTTCCCTCTGGAGGGACGGAGGCCTTTAGCAAGGAGTAAGCACAAAAGGGAGTGATATGCAGGCGTGGCCAGGATAAAGGCCAGTTTCAGCCAATACTGTTTGACTTGCTAGTTACTGTTTCTACTCAGAATGGCTTTTCTGCTCTGTTGTGTTATCTTCCTGCCACTAATTTTGTCGGAGGAAGAAAGTGAGCCCACAAGGGCAGAGGCAGTATCTCATTCATTTCCAGAACTTAACACAGAACCTAGATTTAAAGAGGCAGAGATTGTGGGGAGGACATCTTTTGCAAATTTGAAAGCTTTTACTTTCAATTTGCAGAAGAGAAATACCGGTTTGAAGATGTTAAGAGACTGGTTGAAAACAGAAAGCTAATCAACAGCAGTGTCTCAACTGGGCACCTTTGTAGATAAGCAACAGAATACAACTCTGGCATATTTAACCAAGAATATCATTTATTAGAGGGATATAGAGAGGATGGAAATCTAGAAACCCAAGTCAGAAAAAACTCCCGTCCTAATAGGAGTTAGGACAGATACAAAGAGATCAGGGATTTCTCAACCATCTCACTTAGGAGTCAGTTTATGCCAACATTATTTACCATCTTTGCCATCACTCTGCTTAAGATGGTCCATGTCCTAACAGAAAGTTTTGTTATAAAGCAGAAACTAACACACCATTGTAAAGCAATTATACTCCAATAAAGATGTTAAAAAAAAAAAAAAGGAAGTTTTGGATTGGCCAAGCTCACTTCCACATGTCCACCACTTGGAGAGGGGTGGGCAAGACACTATCTCCAAGACTTAGAGTCCCATCAAGTCAACATACAGTGGGGAAAGGAAATTTCCCCCAAAGAAAACGGGGTGTTGTTAGAAAGAGAGAACGGGTGCTGAGTGGCTACCAAATTTAAATGTCCACCAGGTCATGAACATTTGAGACCAAAGTTTGCATTCTTTCTTTCCCTAGACCAGCATGGTATAAGCAGAGGTTCTCAACCAGTGGTGATTCTATCGTACTAACCCCAGAGACATTTGACAATGTCTAAAGACTTTTTTGTTTGTTGGGAAGAAGTGTTATTGGAATTTAGTGGACAGCAGCCAGAGATGCTGTTGATAATCCCGCAGTGCACAGGACAGCCCTCCACAAAAAGGAAGTACCCAGCCCACAGTGTCAGCAGTGCCACGTTGGAGAAACTCTGGTATAAGCAAAGACAGGGAACTGAGATAATACACTGCGTGTTTAAGAAAATTCAATCATTTAATTTGGTGAGAGTATGGATTACATATAGAAAAGTTGGAGGTGGGGGGAAACTTAAAAACAGAAAGTTTCAGACCAGATTTTGTGGGGTCTCAAATCACAGGCTAAGTTGTCTAGACTATGTTTAATAGGACTGGGTGCTTTGTACCCCCAAATTATATCTTAATTGCCTGGGCCTGGCAGATGTCTCTATTTACTGTGGAGTTTATCTCTAGGAGACATTTGGAGCACAGGACTGAATGCCATGAGACTGTCAATGACAAGACCCCACCGGTGTGCCCTTGTCCTGGGCAAACTCTCAGGGTCCGTCCCAAGAGTTTTGCTTCTCTGTGCTTCTTGCATCTCTCCAGTATATGATTTCGGAAAGGTCATTGCTTCTTAGTGTAGATGTTCCTGCTAAGAGATTAACACTATTATCAACATTCTTTCAAGTAATGTAGCTACCAAATGATCTTTATTCTTTCAGAACCAGCTGTTTTTAAAATAAACATATTCCACTGGTTCCCATTTTTTTTCACACCTCTGAAATCAGGATGTACTTACAATCAATAGTATGTCCCACTTTAATCAGTAGCACTTTTTTCTTTGGGATATATACCATTATGGAGCTTAAAAGCAATGGCACTTTAAATTCAACGAAATATAATATATTTATTTTCCTCTCATTTGTCACTGGTTAAATTTTATTCATACACATTTTAAAGGACTGGTTGTTGGGAGTGTATGGGGGTATTAGGATCGAACTCTGGCAGAATGCTAAGAAATATACAGAATATTATGATGGAACTGGCCCTTCTCTGTCATCATTATTTTATAATTAGAAATACGGCTCTTATGTTGAACAGAAGAGGTTTTGTAACATGCAGCCATCTCCCCAGTGGGAACATCCAGGGCCTGCCCCCAGTGAAATGTTTCATCTGTGTTTCAAAGCCTTTAAAGAGTATGTGAAAGAAACGTTCATTCAGGTCAAATTGCGTTGGCATATGCTTTGGGGCTGTTCTTATTTTATACAGACTTCCTTGGTCCATCATTAGATAATTGTATTTGTACAAAGGAAATGGAGTAAAATTTCCTTCTGCACCCTTTCTCTGTTTCTCATCTTTATCCTCTAAGAGGTCTTCCGCCATTCCTTTGTCATCCCCATACATCAGGAAGATGAATATGTAATGACATCCACCCTCCTGCAATGTTATCAGCCTAAAAAGCAAAGGCTTGAAATAAGACTAAAGAAGAACTGGAAATGGCTTAAGCAACTGTGAATTTCCAGGAAATATTTATGAGCTGATTTAAATACTAATGAGCTGGTAATCTGACAGCAGCAGCAAGAAGACGAAGATACAGGAGCGCAAAGTCTCAGCTGAGCCGTGGGCTGTCTCCTATCTACAAAAGCTGTATAGTAGAATGGCCACATTTTAAGCCTCATGCTAAACAGACATTTCTAAATCCTGTTAAGTGAGAAATTGACATTTTCCCACTAATTTCAATTTTTTATTTCTGCCATCCTACTTACCAGTGAATTTGAATCCCATCTTTAAAAAGGTATCTGGGGCCTGAATGTAAATATCACTTCATCTAAACCTTTTATCTCAGTGACTACTATATTAGGAAAGACGCTTTCGATTTCCTTTTCTGTCCACTTGAAGAATCTGCCAAATAGCCTCTCCTTGCAAGTTCCGATGCAGCAGCGTGAACGATGTCTCCAGAGTGTAGTAAGAGGTAAGTTATCCAAAAATGTCTCCTGTCCCAGCCTGACTGCAGAAAATACTTCACTTGCCTATGGGTTAGAAAAGATAAAAACACTTGCTATTATAATAAAGTAAATTTAACTTCCAAAGAGCTTTTTACATATATTGCCTTGGGCCTGAAAATCTGCTGACTTGATCCAAAATAAACAACTGGCTCTTGCATTTCTAAACCATAATTCAAAGTTCCACACACAGAATTGCTGTTACGGCTTATTCAGCGGGGATTTGGGGGTGGGGGATAGAGGGTGCAGGGGGCATTTTTCCTAACATGAAGATGCTAAGGCAAGGAGAAAAATAGGAGGGGCATACCAGAGAGTCTCTGGAAAACGAGTCATCTTTAGAATTGGGGGGCTGTAAATCCCAAAAGTTAGACAGCAGAGAATCGGGTCACATCATCTAGAAACCTTGCACACGTTGTGCTGCCCCAGGGACATGGTGGCTAGAGGGCCTGGGACTAGAACAACATCAGTGAGATACTCACCTCAGGTGCAAAAATTAAGGCAGCACAAAAAAAAACCCTCAATAATCAAGAAAAATACTATTTTTATGCAATATTTTTAAAACTCAAAATTAATGCAAAAATAAATAATGAACAAAAGAGCACAATTTTAAATAAAAACAGGATTCAACAATGCCATGCTAAGCCATGTTGGAGCCTGAGGCAAAAGGAATAAGATACACCCCTATATAAATGGTTTAATGTTTTTTTAAATTTTTTTTCAGAAATTGATTGTGACTATATTACCGATAATTTGCTCTATTAAATACAGGAAAGTGAAATTATAAAAAATTCTGCTTGGAGTATAAATCGCATGTTTAAACTTAAAATAATGTTGTGAATTTTTATACACCTGCTTGAACGTTCTGGTCAGAACTCTGCTGTGGCAGCGCTGCACAGAGCTGGCCCAGGAGACATGTTAAATACGTTAATATGCGAGGCTGAGTAACCAACCTGAAGACAATGTTAAGAACTCTTGTCAAAGGTGCTTTGTATTTGTGTGACTGGATTTCACGATATGTGCAACACTTGTGGACCACTGTATTAGGATGCTACAATTAACAGACAACCCACTGCTGATTACTTGACAATGAAGAAAATTTATTTTCATCTAACAGGAAGTCCAAAGGAAGAATGGCTGCAAAGTGGTGAATTCAATAGCTCAGTGACACCAACCAGGATTCAGGTTCTTTTCATCGTTCTGCTCTGCCAAAAATAGCAGTCGGCTTTACCTTTGGCTGGCTCGTCTCACACATAGAAAGTGGCTGTCTTAGTTCCTAGAGCCCCATGTAAATCTGACAATGCCTTACAAAATGGAAGAAGTACTGTTTTTTCCCTTTTTGGTCTCATTTTAAGACAGAAGAAAACTTTCTTAGAGGCCTTCCTGCAGAACTTTCCCACATCTCATTGGCCTGAAAGAGGTCACAGCCACCATTGAGACCAGTCCCTGAGAAGAGGAATGGCAGGCTTATGTTAAGGAAGATTTACCCTAAGTCACATCATGGAGGGCTAGTCACCCAAGCAAAGTTAGGGTTCTGTAACAAGGAAAATGGAGGAGATAGCTATCAACTGGGCAGCCAGCAGTGTCTGCTACAAATACCAATTATGAGTGGTCAGACATTGGGTAGAAAATACATCACAAAACTTTGTATCAGGCAAATCATTCATCATTACAGGAAATGACCGTGATGTCATGTAAGACAAACTGCAGAAATCTTTAATGAAACTACATAGTTAGATCCATACCTCCTAGCTGGCAGCAGGAGAAATTCCAAGTAGATCATAGAATTAAATGTGAAAACTTCACTACTATTAAATGAACACATTGGAGAACTCTATTATAATCTTGGAGTAGGAGAAGGCTTTCTAATTATGACTTAAAATCAAGAAGCTGTAAAGGGAGGAAAAAAAATTCAGCACGGAATGAAAACACCAGAAATAAAGCCAAAAGATAACTGATTAACTGAGGGGTGGGGATTGTAACTCATATCTTAGACAACAAACTAATCTCCCTATTGCATCAGAGCTCCTAGAAATCAATAAGGAAAAAAAGTCATCAACATATAGAATAACATAGAATGATAGGCAAAGGAGGTAAACATCTAATTCACTAGGAAAAAAACCCAAAAATGTCCCTTAAACATATGAAAAGTTGTTCATCTTATTGATATTAGGAAAAATGAAAATAAAAACTATCCTGAGATGCCATTTTTCAGTTATCTGATCAGCAAAAGTGTGGTAACACTCTACTGACAAGGTTGTAGGAAAAGAAAGAGCCTGGGAGAGTAAAAATTGGCATAACTCCTATGCAGGACAATTTGACAGTATTTGTTAAACACCTATACCCTTTAATCCAACAATTATGTTTCTGAGAATATATCTATGGATCCTACAGATTACACATTCTACAGATCTGTTTGTTTACCTGCAAAAAGATTTCTCAGGGCTAATATTTAACTGGAACACATAAAGCCCAACTGGCTTTATGGAACACATAAGGCCCAACTGGTTAATTCATGGCCAGTATCTATCCTAAAAGGTTGATGTCCTGGATGTACTGAAATTTGAAATTTTAAAATATTATCCCTTTGGGTACGAAGAAGTCTATTGTTTTGTAGAAAAGTACTGGAGACAATCCAAACAGCCAACGAAAGTGGACTAATTAAATAAGCTTTGGTGACCCATACAATGGAATATTATGCACCTGCACAAAAGAATGAATGCATATCTGTAGGTAGTGATATGGAAAGTTCTCCCAAACCTGAAGTTAAAAAAAAAAAAGCAAGGTGCTGATCAGTATGTATAATACTCCAACTTTTGTATGAAAAAGAAAAAAATAGCTATCATAATATATCAAAAAGATGCATAGTTATATTTGCTTATAAAAATATAAAGAAACTCTGAAGGCAACACTAGAAAAATAACAGTGGTTACCTGTATTGAGGGGATGGCAAACTGGGAGGATGAAAGACAAGGATAAGAGGAAAATTTTTCACTAAAAATCATTTATTTTTCTTTTGATTTTGAACTATGTTAATATATTTATTCAAAAGTTCAAATAAAATTTATTAAAAATCTGTAATTGTTTACTGTTGCCTACAGTTCCAGTTCCAAATCTTTAACTTGGGATTCAAGACAAATCATAAATTAGCTCGAATCAACATTTCCATGGCGAATTCCTACCAATTTCTCCTCACCTCTACCCGCAACCCCTGCCATCCACATACACACAAAACTGCCTTTCCTGGATCCTCTCCCTAAAGATAATCACTGTTAACAGTTTTCACTTCAGAAAAAAATATAATATGCATATGCCTACATTTATATTAGCCACATAACATTTTTGGAAAATTTTACACCTGTGATCATGTTTTTATTTATTACATGTTTTAAAGATTTTTCTGTATCATGAATTTTTTTTCCATTTATTTATCTATTTTGTAACCTTTATGTATCGATACATATGGCTTTTTTTAATGGTTAGATAACATTACATCACATGGATACATCATAACTTAGTTATTTTCCTTGCACATTTAGGTTGTTTCAATTATAGTTGTTTGTACAAGCTATGCTGCAATAAATATCTTGGCATATTTTTGCCATAATATCAAAGTATAATTGTTAGGCAAGTGTTATGTGCATTTAAAAGTTTGATTGATAGTGTCAAGTTGCCTTCACAAAGGTTATATCAGGGTTATATCAAAGATTATGCTTTCAAAATATGAAAATACTCCTTCTTTCCTCACTCTCTCACCAATATTATTTTGAAACTTCTAAAAGTTGCCTGATAAGCAAAAAGTATTCTTTTTATGCTTAATTAGCATTTCCTTAATTATGAGAATGAGCATGTTTTTATATGTATATAGGAATTTGTATTTCTTTTTCTGTGAACTGTCTATTCTACTTTCATGGAGTCAAATGAAGCCATTTCTTCTCTTATGACTCCAGGATTTAGAGCTTTGTTTAGAAAGACTTCTCCACTTCCACATCTCTCTCTCACACACACATAGAAATTCTCCTATATTTTCTTTAGTCTCTCGTATGTCTTTAAATGTTTAGATCTTTAATCCATCCAGACTTGACACGAGTGAGAGAGAGGTAGTATATCCTAAAATGAAACATTGTAACTTAATTTCTTTCCAAATGTCCCAATACAACCTCCTGTACAATCTATACCTTCATTGATTTTAATTACAATATTTATTATATACTCAATTCCCATAGGCATTAGGTCTTGTCTATTCTGTTCTATTAATCTGAATATCTCTTCTCACCTAATACCACAACATTTAAGTTACTGTAGCTTTATAGCATGTTTTTCATCTGATAAGGCTGGTCCCCGCCACATAAGTCTTTCCTTTTTTTTTTCCCCAAAAGAGTCTCAGCTATTTCAGCACATTTAATCTTCCAGATGAACTTACAGGTTAATTTGAGGGAAATAATATTTTTATAATATTGAGTCTTTCTGACTGTAAGTCCAGTGCTCAAAATGTCACATGAAATCATGAGATAATTACTTAGCGAATCTGAGACCAGATGCTTATGGACATTTCTGACCAGATTAGTTGTGTGAGTCATATGAATCTATGGCATAATTGTGCAATTCTCCTCTTTCTTGTGTAGACCCATGAGAATGACACGGGTATCAGGAAAACCAGGCCCAGAGCAAAAAAATAAACAGTCCCTGCATATCCTTCAGGAATTTTTTAATAGAAAAAGTAATCATTCACATCCTGTCTACAGTGAGAGTGGAGCTCCAGTCACAGTCAATTCTGCTGCTCATGTGTGCTGGAGGCTGCGTGCGTCTTGGGTATAGAATTCCTGGCTTGTGGCCATAACCAATACAAGAATAAATGCCATTTAATTCCCCCCAGCTGTTCCTGGGGCCCTCCGTGGGTGGGTCTGCTGAGGGGTGTTTCATTCGATTCACAGGAAAAAACGTGCCCCTCAGTTGCTTTCACAGAGCCAGATTTACTAAGACTTTCCATACACACTACTGTGGGGGGAGGCCATGAAGACTGCTCACAGCACCGACCAACCAGCCCAAGGTGTTCTGCAGGGGCTCTGACGGTTTGCTGCAATGCTCTAAACTTGCACTTCATTTCACACTGAAAAACCAGTGCTTTGTGTTCAGTGTAAGATCTTCCCAATGTGTGAGGTTAAGGAGACATCTTTACCTATCTAAATAAATGAAGCATTGGACACGATTAAATAGAAATTACACTTTACATAGTATTAAAGGTGACATCCATCTATGTAAATTAGTGTAACAGAAGAGAATGTAATGTTCCTAATCCAAAAATATAGATCTTCTTTGCTTGACATAGGCTACTAAGTTGATATTTTGTAGTTGTGTGTTTAGGTGCCACTAAAGTAATTTTAGTTTCTGCAAAGAGTAGTCATTTCCCAATTCATATCAGATAATTCCAGTGCTGTAGTTCAAAAAGATACTTCTTCCCTTGAAAAACAAAGGCAAGGGACCCTGTATGGTTTGCTCTTTTGTTGTTTTATTTTGTTTTGATACATCGCAAGACTATGATAGAAGGTTTAGGAATTGTGCACCATGTTCAAGGTTATACCAAGAGAGGCTAATGGGGCCAAAACCATGTGACATAGTAGGGTTGGAGGTTCTTTGGGGCTGAAATATGGCTGAATGAGCTTCGAACAGCCCCAAACCAAGGGTTCCCTCCATTTTTGCCTCTGGTAGGCAGAAACTATATGCGGACTAGACGGACAGAGAAAGAATCCTTAATGAGAACACACTTAATACAAGGTACATATTTAATCATAGTTAATCTGCACCAGACCCTGCTTTGATAACTAAGCCTCACTATTTAGGTTAGCTGTATGCATTTTAACTCATTCAACAAACTCAGTTCCAACATGGGAGATCCGTAGGCTAGCCAACCCATGTTTTAGGAAAGGAAACGTATTCACTGAGCGCCTACTGTGTTCCAGACCTTTGTTACATAAGACTGCTGTTCACAGTTCCTAGCCCACCATATTAGCTTTTCAGTATTTCAAATTTTTATTGTTACATATTTTTAAGTATTCAATTAAGAAATACATTGCATAATCTATAATACTTAGAGAAAAGAAAGTTGGAAATTTCCCCAAAGGAGACGTTTTAAATACATAAAAGAATATCTTCTGAGATCTACATGCTGCAATCGAAAGGGTTTTAGAATGTTTCTCAAGCCCTACAGTGCAGCACATCATAAGAGGGGATCTTCCTTCCAAGGGACATATTTCAAATAGCAAATAACAAGGTGCGGTGCTGGGGAGAGACTGGCTTGGATATGGTTGACTCGGATGTGGTTGATTGAGTGCTGCTCACCATGCATTCAATCTCATTCTCTGTGCTTCCCCACAGCAGAGACTGGAAAACTGAAATCTACATTTTCCAGACTCTCCTGATGCCAGAGTTCTAGATGCCTCGTGGGCTCTGGTGACCGGATGCACTTTGATTTGATTTGGAGTTTGGGAGTGAGACTGAGAGCCTCTTCCTGTGACTTTCTGCTGACAAACAAGGTCTCAGTGTGTCAAGAAGCAGGTGGTGGCTGGACTCAGACTTCGAATTTCTGGACTCCAGCTTTAAGGGGCTGGAGAGGAAGTTGTGTTCACTATGGCAGTGCTTCCTGGTCGCTAGAGCCCCACTACAGCAGTGTGTTCTTAAACGCAGTATTGCAGTGGCTGCCGCTGATCCCTGCTCCTCCAGCCCTTCCAGTGGTTTTAGAATTATCTAACGCCCTGTATAAAATTTGTTTCTACTTCAAATACCCAGAGTTTTCTGTTTCCTTCACTAAACCCTGACTGATGCAGGAGCTCCTTAAAAGTTTCCCGAGGTCTTCTGAATTTAAATTTATATCCCTAGTAATGAAGTATCAGCAAGAAGGACATAAATAAGAGTTTAGTATATTTAAATCACTTACTTATAAGCAGTCTAGTTCTAGAACAATTAGAAGGTGTAACAAAGTACCTTCCTTTTATTGTGCATTTACAGTCATTACTCCATTTAATCCTTACAGAAACTCCATTTTACAGAAGAAAAACCAAAGGTTTAGAGACCTTAAGAAACTTTTGTTCCGCAACGTTGTGGTATACAGAATAATGTCCTGCAACCCTCCCCCAAAGGTATCCACCTCCTAATCCCTAGAACCTGTGACTATATTACCTTACACGGCAAAAGAGCTTTGTAGATGTGATTAAGTTATGGATATTGAGATAGGGAGATGAGCCTGACTCATCCAGGTGGGTTCAAGGTAATCACAGGAGTCTTGGTAAGAGAGAGGCAGGACGGCCAAAGGGGGAGAAGGAGACGGGATAACCAAAGAGAGAGACCTGAAGGTGTCATGCTGCTGGCTTTAAAGATGGGGGATGGAGCCATGAGCCGAATGCAGGAGGCCTCCAGAGGTTGGGAAAACAGGGAAGCAGATTCCGCCCTGGAGTCTCCAAAAGGAATGCAGCCCTGCTGACCCACTTTATATTTCTGACCTCTAGCACTGTAAGAGAATAAATTCTCTTGTTTTAAGCCGCTAAGTTTGCGGTAATTTGTTACAGCAGCAACAGGAAACTAGTACAAACATTTAATAAATAATTATTGAGATCCTATCATTCAGTGCTGGGATGGTTGTAACAAAACTAAGTGCCTGTACTAATATTCCAGCTTGCATTCTTGCCTGGAGTTTAGCAGAAGCAGGACCCAAGCCCAGGCCTGTCCATCTTGCGAGCCAGTGCTCTTAACACTGTACTCTGCCACCCTCACCATACCAAGTTCAAAGCAGGTGCCCAAGTCTGTGCCCTCTTTTAGTCTAAAGGGATCTCATGAGTTTTATTCCTAAATGGATTTTGATAAGTTGACACAAAACATCTTTTCTCATTTGTAGGGACCCGGATGATTCTCTTCCTTTTGAGAGGGCCACTGTGGTATTTTCTGCAAAGAAGGTTTCCCCTCCCCCAACCAAGTACATTTCTAGATCTTTGTTTCTCAAGTCTTTTTCTGCATATGGGGTGCTTGTTAAAACGTCCAGCTTTTAGAGTTCTAATCCCATACATCTGTGTGGAGCCTGAGGATGTGCGCTTTTACAGTGAAGGTGATTCTGAGGCACATCAGGGACCTCACCTGTGAAATACTGTTTTCTGTAAAATTATAGAAGAGCCTTACTTTCTGAATCCTTAGAGACATGGCTTCCAACATTCCAATCGCCTTAGTTCTTCTAGCAGGGTTTCCAGCTGACATTCTTTTCTTGATAACACATGTTTTGCAATGGCATTGGAAAATAACGGAATCTCGCACTGACTAATAATATGGGTTGTATTGTTTTGTTTCTTTGTGGTACAGTAATGCTACTAGAGTTCTCTCTCTTTTTGATATTATTATAAGATTATTAACATTTAATATTACTACTACTAAAAAGGCATGTTGAAATAGTCAGTGCATTTCAACATTCTCAGACATACTCCAGTAGGATTGGATTTTTTTTAATGCCATTTAAATTCAGTTGCAGATTGTTTCACTGAAATTGCCACTTACTGGTCTGTGGTTTAAAAATTCCTTCTAAGTGAGAGCTCAGAAGCCAACTTCACTTCACTGAAAACTACAGATTATACTGGCTTCCTTTCGATATTTACAATATTTCACTGAACCAGAGAATTTTATTGCTGCAACTAGCACCAGTTATCCAACCCGGCCCCACCATTTTGCAAATGAGGTTTAAAGGAGGGAAGTGACTTGCCTAAAGTTATACAAGTAGTTAAGGGACAAAAGTGAGATTAGCAACTGCTTTCCTGATTCCTGGTCTATTCAGAAGCTCAGTCACTATAATTTTATTTCTAAATCCTCTTATGGTACATTGATTACTTCCAGTGTAACTTAATTTTTTATAGTGGATAATCTGGAGAAGATAAATTTAAAATGCTCATATTTTTGTTTTGCTATTATTTTCTTTGAAGAGATAAATTCAAGACCTCTTCCACGTGGACCCCAATGTCTTTTTCCCCTAGGTATTCATTATTTAAAATAGGATCATTAAGGACTTAGAAAATTTTTTGTGGATCTCTACTGTTAGCTTTGTCTTGATAACTCTCCCATTCAAATAAAAACAATCTCTACTTTGTTAGCTTTGTCTTGATAACTCTCCCATTCAAATAAAAACAATGTCTAGGGAGTCTGAGTGAGGCCTGGAGCACACCAACCTCACTCCGTTTAATGCACCATTAAGCCCGTCATATCCAGCCCTACCCCCCAAATCCTCTCTGCCTTAGCAACAATGAAATGGGTTTCATACAATTGACTCAAGTGAAGTTCTTTGAACAGTTGTCAGGGTGGGAAACTCAACACCCCAGAAGAGTGATAACAGAGATGGTAGCATAACAGCTGGGGGCATTGTACTGCCAGCCACAAGCTGAAATAATGTGGGCCTAACTCTCAAGTTACCATTACTCTGATTTGGATCCAGGAGCAAAAAGCCTAGAACAGTGAATACCTGATTCAGTGTGAAACTCAGAGATACCCAATCCCCGGTCTCATCAGTATAACAAATTGACCCCTGAAGTCTTCCTATTTGCTAATTCTTCTGGCCTAAATGCCTTCCCTGCCGCCCCACCCACCCACCCCCACCCCCCGCCAGTGGAAAAGCAAGGGGAAGACAGTGCTGACAGGCAGGGCATTGGATTATACCCAGCAACTGGCTATCAAATGGTAGAGGGAGCCCTCTTTCTATCAAAAGAGGAAGAAGAGAGGTGGGGAGGGGCACAGGGCACAGGGCAGCTACTACTGCTCCGAGCTTACCTCTGTCCTGTTGAAGTCACGTTTCTAAAACAGCCATGCAGGACTTCCTGTCTCAGCTCCGACATGTAAAAAGCCATACTCAGAGATTATCTTGACGTGAAGCAGAGCAGGAAATTGAAGTGGGACAGGGAGTTCTCATTGTGTCTCTTGGCAGCAGGGCTGACAACAGTCAGAGGTGGAGGTAGTAATTTTGTGGGAGAGGCTTAAGATAAGTGTTGTGTGTTTTCACGTGTCTTTTACAGATTTTCAGTTCGGGCATGAGAAACATTGGGTTGGCGCTTCCATTTATTGTTGTCTTGAATTCCAGCCCATCTGGGACAAAGTAGTCTTGTTTGGTTACATCCCACTGGAAAATTAGTTCAATGTCTTTTTCTTCCTCCAGGACACAGATTTTCTTTGTAACAATTCATTCATTCACTTGTTTATTCTTTCAACAAACAATTATTTCTATGTATGATACTTGCTAGGTTCTTGGGATATAGGGGTGATTATAGCTGCCTTCATAAAGCTTAAGGTCTTGTGAGGGAAGCATACAATCAAATAAGTCATGACAATAAAGTGCACTAAGTGTTACAGTAAGGGACGTGAAGGGATGAGTAGCTGAAACAACAATCTTGCCTACGTCCTCATCTAAAAACTGGGCATGATAAAAAGAATATCTACCTTTGGGGCAGGCATGAGAACCAGATGAGATGATGTGGTTAAAGTCTCTGTTAAATGGAATGACTCTTAGTTATACTTCCTAGTCACATCCTCTGTTGAAATCATTTAAATGCTGCCAAGAAAGATTTGTAACAACGCTTCTCTTGTTTTAAGAGCCCAGGCTCTGTTTCCATAAGATACAAGAAGCTAGCCTGGAGTCATCCACCAAGTGCTAAACAAAGACTCATACCAGCCTCCGTGGATGAGTTACTCCCCGTGAAATCCCTACCCCACTAGGTGTCCATGTTCCAGAGCAGACTGCATGGACAAAGGCATGGAAGGATGATGTCCAAGTGCAAGGCATGGAAGGATGATGTCCTTCAGGTCTGAGTTCACCATGGACCTGCCCGACCCACCTCTACTCTCCTGGCTTCCTGCCTTTCACTCAACACTTCTCACAGTTGTATTCATCTATTTATGGGATCGTGTTGATCCATCTCTCTCTTCCCTGGTAGATGGTGTGCTCTACTAGGACAGAGCCCAGGGCTCTTTTGCTTCCCACTGTATATGCCCCAGCCTCTAGACCTAGAAGAGTGAATAGTGCTGCTTGATAGATAGTGCCTGAATGAATGACAGAATGCGTGGTACTTACTTTGACTTATTCCCTTAGGAAAGTATCACTTTCTATCTGAACGTTGGTTTCCACTTGACATTTCTCGATAATGAAATCCCTACAAGACTCTTCCTGGAAGATGCTACAGGCAGGATGAGGCAATGACCCAAAGTGAAAGCTCAGGTTGAAAGGGGTCAGGACAGTCACCCAGGGTGCCTTTCAAGTGCCTACAGCAGGAAATTCTAGAAAGAGTCTCACAGCCACCTCCAGCTGGGAAACATTTCCAGAAACGAGGGAAACACATCCTTTTGAAAACAAGGTATTTAATGCCCTTTCGTGTTTGGAGAGGAGCTGGGCTCAGCACCCTGCTGTGAGGAGATTTCTTCCTCAGGGGGTCTTGCCTGAGCTCCCAGTGTGTCCTGCAAGGAAATAGTAAACATACACCCTCAGCTTCTGGTGTCTATTTTTATGCCCTGGTTGTGTGTAGGGGGAAAGGAGAATACATTTTGAGTATGTGTGTTTTTCCCCCTGGTGCCTGGTGACTCCCACGAAGGCTGTAAATCCCAAAATCCAAACACAAGAAGCCTATGTCAGGAGGCAATGACCCACCACTTTGGACTCCATTCAACATCTACATGAAGAATGTCCTTGGCGAAGAGCAGTTACAGCATAATAGTGGTAAAAATAACAATCATTCTCTCAATTTTCAACTAAATATAACTCCTAATGGCTAAAGTTCTATAAACTAATCAATTTTTTTTGTTCCAACCAACAGTTTGAAAATAAATGTTACCTCGGATATACAAATTCGTTATTACCTATGACATAAGATATTACGGATTGCTGTATAATTCGTTGTTTTACATCATTATCTTAGAATTTCGAGTGTTCTAAGCTTTCCTATATGGAGTGAAGGGAGACTAGAAGAAATAGGATTTACTGTATGCATTGCAAAAGATAATGCCAAAGAATCTATAGTTAATTTAAAGAGAGAATGAATTTAATAAACAATGGAGAATATTGGAGCCTTGAGTTCAGGTAAACCTTCTGGAGGTAAACCAAATGCTGAAGGGAAGTTGAGGTTAGCTAACTGGCTCCCATGTGTTTTTGCAAAGCTCAGGGAGTGACAGCAGCATCACTGACAGATGAGTGCTTCAATAGACAGTTGCCCGATGAGAACCTGTTACTAAAGCGGAAGTGAAGTGATTTAGGAGGCACACTGTAGGGAAAGGGGCACTGAACCAGGAGAAATAAAGTTAAAATTAGAGCAGATTGGGGAGAGTTGAAAGGCAAAAAATCATATTGATTATGGTTCCCTTTCTAAGCTCCTCTAATGAAAACTGAAGATGACTATCATGTCTGCAAGATTTATTCATTCAAGAATATCAGAATCAACTCTACCTTTCCCCGGACAGGGCAATGTATTAAACCTCTGCCCTACACATTTCAACCAGGAGATAGACTAGGCTAGGTCCCCTATTATACCATTTTGAGCCTCAAGATGTTTTCCTTCGTAGCACTAAATAGGGGCTGTCATGTGAAATCTACATATGTGGTTATTTGACGGTCACTTTCCCCCATCAAACTACAAGTTCCTCAATGACAAAATTTTTTTTTTTTTAATTTTTTTGCTAACCATTGGTTCCTAGTGTCTGGCACATTGCCTAACACATAGAAGACATCTATTAACTGAATGAATGAACAAATGAATGAATAAAACCTACTTTTCCTTCCCCTTTTCTCTCTTTTTCATCTTCCTTTCCTACTTAGTGTTTTCTGTTTCTCTTCTATTTCATTTCATTTCATTTTCAGATCAAAATCAAAATTCACATCAACTCTTCCACACATTGGGTTCTTTTGGTCAACAGCCCTGCATAAAGCTAGGAGTAGCCTCTTTTGTCTCCAGACTACTGATATGTCTATCCCACAGAACAAAGATCAGGAAACTTAGAGAGCCCTAAACCAGCAGTCCCCGAGAAAGGTGAAGAACATGGTGGTTCCAATTACAGACGCTGACACAGAATACGTGGATTTCAGTTGTACTTGGATAACTTACTGAATGCGTGATCCTCCTTGAGTTGCTTAGCCTTTCCAAGTTTTAGTTTCTACAACTGTGAAATGAGGATGATAATAAAACCAACCACTTCCAAGGGTTATTTTAATGATGAAATGACTTACTATTAACAAACTGAAGACAAACTTCAGACTGCTCTGGTGCTGGAGAGCACTATAAGGTATCACCTGTTATTATCTCTGTGACCTCAAAGCCTAAATGTGGACGTTGTTATATATTTTTGCAACTTGTCCAAAATTTGGCCCCCAGAAGTGGACAAAGGAACTAAATGTTAGACCTTTGTCCCCTGCTGCCTGTCACTGCTCATTGGCAGTCTCCTTGCCCAGCTACCCAGACTGCAGGAATGTCTGCTCTGGATTGGGGGGGCCGGAGCTGTGGTCCTGGCGGCTGTAGTAGAAGGGGGAAGAAGCCTGTCAAAATCAGAGCCCAATAGCCAATTGTTTTTCCAGGGCAGAGGTTTCTTTGTTTCCACTCTTGCCTTTAGGCAACTGTGGTGAAGGTATTCCCTTGGCTCTCCAGAGAGGCAGTCTGTGCCTAGGAACACAGCCTCATCCCAAGGGCTCTCCTCTCTTATAGCCACCTTTCCCAAACACCAGCAGGATCGTGTGATTGAATTCCTGTGTCACTGGGGGAAAGGAATGCTTTATAACTTTACTTCAAGCATCCGAATCTTTCTCTCCAAATCTGGAGAGATTAAGGTTTTTGTGACATGCAGCTCAGCAGGCAGAAATGGTCAGGGCCTTGGCAGGGAGGAGAGGTAAGAAGCTGCCCAGAGCAGCTAGGGGCCAGAGTCACTGCACCCACCAGCCACTGCGTGGAAGAGGGCTTTTCTGAGAGAAACAGGAAAGAGTGGATGAACTATCATTTCTGCATTTTACCCTCCAGACAACCGAAGAAATCAGGATGACCAGCAGAGTCCTCTGCTGGGGGTAAGCAGCTCTTTGCAGTCCAGTTTAGAGGGTTGCAGTGGGGAGAAAAATGGAGTCACCCTAGATGTACTTCTCTTTCTCCAGGATGTGGGAAGGAGTGGGAAAGAGGCAGCACTCCAGCACAGCTCCCAGTGGACGGCCCCTGAGACTTGAAACTGTTCGGATGGATGGGACCAGCGGTGTACACAAAGCCACACGGCAGCTTTCTAATCAAAGGTCTGTGAGATGGGAACTGAGTTGTCAGGGACCCACAAACCAGAAGTGCTGGGGGCTGGTGAATGAGCTGAGATGGCCTGCTTGCAAAATTGCACAGGGAAGAGAAAGCTCACGTTTGGGAGCTGTTCCAAAGGGCCTGTGCCTGGAAAGCAGGTAACCTGAAGCTGTGTGTCCAGGCTCACAAACCCCAGTGCAGAGAAGTCTTGAGGATCATTCTTGTGTATGCTGTGTGGGATCAATGTACACAATTATACAACCTCCCTTTTCACAATCGAGCCACAAGTCAGGAGCTCTATGTTTTCTTAAGGTTGACTCAAAATTTCCACTTTGTGGGAAATGGAGAGACAGGGGAGGGAGAGTTTCTCATCATTTTCATCCCCACCTGGTTTCTCTTCTCCAGGCCTGGTTTCAAAACACTTATACATATAATCCTCACCTTAACCTGACTTTTAATATCTTACTGATTTTAATTTTTTTTTTTTAAGTTTCAATTTAAATAAACCTCTTTCACCAGTGGGATATCTAATGAAAGATGCAAGGTATCTAATTTAGGAACATTTTCTTAATGGTTATACATCTTGGGAGGAAGGAGAAAATACTTAAAATACTGTAAAATTTAACATTGGATTTGTTTTTCCAAAGCTGCAAAATAATTAGAACTCTAAAGGAAAAAAGTCTTCGGGAGGGACCCTTACCCTTTATTTAAATGGAAAAATAAGTTGATTTCCGAAAGAAAAGTTCTGGAGCCCTGGGTGCTGCTAATACTACTCTCATGGTGCTGCTAATACCCCAATACTACTTACTGTCATTAGTCAGTACTATTGTTAATACTATTGTGACAGTTACCATTGTTAGGCAAATACTCTAAAGCCACACTGATTTATTTCAGCAACCACGTACATTTAGGGCTTCTAGATCTTGTAGGCCAAACACTCTTATTTTAATAATGCATTACATTGATGTAGCATTTTCCAATTTTCACCATGCTTTTAGATACATTATCTCACATCTATTTTTCAAAATGGCCTTCTGAGACAGACAAAGCAAGCATTATCGTTTTTTGTTTTGTTTTTAACTAGCTTCTTGAAAAATACACTCACACACAGGGCAACAAATTCAAGTAGAAGGGCATAGATAGAAAGTTAAGTCCCTCTTAACCTGTGTCCACCTAGTCTCCTCCTGAGATATGATTACTGTTAAGAGTTTCTCTATGTCCTCTATGTCCTTTTAGAAATTCTATGTACACACTAGCCCAATTCTATCCATATGTCCTCTTTAAAGATGGACTCACACACATGGCAGGCTCTTCCCTGGTTTGTACCTTGCTTTTTTCAATTAACCAGTGACTTGGAGATCTTCAGTAACATGCAAGCTGTGCCTCGTTCTTTGTTTGATAGTCTATGTAACTGGTCCCCTAGTGATGGGTACTTAGGTTATGCCCAGCATTTTCTGTTACAAACAGTGCTACGATAAGCAATATTAGCAAAAACTTAGATAGTTCTTACTTGGTGTTTTTCATGCACAGAAAGTCAGTTAATCCTCATAACTATCCTATGACACAGAAACTACCATTAGTTCATTTTAAAGATGAGAAAATAGGCAGAGAGATAAGTAATTTGCCCAAAGTCACACAGCTAGTAAGTGGCTTTGATTTGCATGGATTTGAATCCAGATAGTCTGGCTCTAAGGCCCAAACACAATGTCCTGCCTCTCGTGTTTTCCCTGTGCATTTAGATCTGAAAAGCCAGACCACACTTCATAGGTGGTGAAACAGACCAGAGGGCTTGGTGCTCACTGCTGCACAGCTGGGTAGTGGCAGAGCCTGAACTAGAAACCAGGTCTCCCAGTTCCCAGATCCTGGCGCATTCCACTACTCTTCGTGACCTGCCAGTGCCTTCAGAATGTTGTCTCTTTGAATTCCTGAGAAGTTCTGAACACTTTAGGCATGAATGGAGCATCTACACTGAGAAGTAGTTTAGGAGAAGTGGTGTTAGGAGAGACCTGGGACCGTGATGAAGGAGTTCAATTCTCAGGGTCTTTCTACCACTCCGCTCCCATACTGGTAGATACGGGATAGATAGATATTGTGTTAAAGCAAATGTTACCACAGCATATCTTTGATATAAACATGTACTTTTTGAGTTGCAAGTTTAGAGATAAATTATATCAAATTTTATTCAATGTTACCACTCATTTTTGGCTATTGCCACAAAAAAGAAATTATTAAATCATGAAAGTTTAGACTAAAGAGAGTAGGCCCATTTTAACCCTACATGGCTACGCATTTACCACAGAGAAAGTGGCAGGGAACCAACATTCTCCCCTCCGGCTTGAGAACGGCACAGCTGCGCTCTGTATCTGAAACTATCTTCCAAAGTGCTGGGCAGCCCTGGAGAGTTGTGAGCAAAACTATTTTCAGTACCCCTTGAGTTTAAATAGTTCAAGAATCTCCCTCAGATGCTCACACCCCCCTGGTCTGGCCCCACTTGACTATGAATGCCTTTGATTAAAAGGCTGGAAGCCTCCTCAGAACCATCTAGTTGCATCTTTCATCATCATACGGCCTCACAGTGCTTGGTATTTACTGTCTTCCGATCACTTTGCCACTTATATGTTTCTATGACTGCCCCCATGACCACCTTATGAGGTACTGTGTCTTCACTAGTTCTGTATCCCCTTCACCTAGACAGGGCTTAACCCACAGTGGAAGCTCCACAAATGTTTGTTGAATCCTTCCCTGTTTTTCTCTGCTGTCCTTAAATTTCCTCCCACTATTGTCCAACTGTTGCCCGGGAAACCTGAACTCTTCCAGCAGCGATGCAGGCTGATGGAGAACCAGGCTCCCTGCCTTTGCTGCCAAAAGAAAGAATTGAGATAGGTTTCTGGGATACACATTTAGGTTTATAATTTTTCTTCATTCATTTGTCATTTGTGCACCTACTATGTGCCAGGTATAATGCCAGGCACTGGGTGTACAGAAATGAACATTCTTGTGTGAATGACAGATACAACACTGAATACACAAATATAGGATCACAGCTCCTGGCACATGCACTGAAGGTGCTATGAGAGAGGCTACCAAAGGAGATGTAATTTAGACTGGGAAATCAGGGAAGGCAACTCTGAAGAAGTGATATTTAAGCTGAGACCTAAGGCTGTGGAAGGGATCCAGTTACTCACAAAAGAGGAAGGAGGAGAAGGCCAGCCGAGGGAACAGCATATACAAAGTCACCAATGCAAGAAAGAGTTTGGAGTCAGAGACACCTCTGGTGCCCCATGTTACATCCTCTCAGCCCTCCTCTGTTTCAGCCACAGCTATGGTGGACGGTCCCTGACAGCTCAAACTCATATCCATCTGACAGCCACCCACCTCAAGCATCTGAGCATCTTTCTTCTTTCTCTGATAATGGCACAAGTGCAGCCTAGAAATGCCAGGGTATTAATGCTGTCCCCTACTCCAACCCCCACCAGGCAACCCTCAACTGCAGGGCACAGGAGCTGGTCCATGAATGTCTCAGCCTCCCCTCCTTTAGGTGAACATCACTGGGAGACATTCTGTACACTTCTCAGGAGGTCTCAGCAAAAGATAGACATGTTGCTCACAACAGCAATTTCCAAAACTGTGCTTTTTTTTTTCCCCTCCTTTTCTTTCTCGTTCTTCTCATGCCCTCACTCCTTTTGGATCACTGACCTGTCCCCCCACTACCAATTTGCCCCTAAGTCATTTCAAAGGAACTCAGTCTAGGATACACACACATTAGAGAACTGAATAAAGGTCTTAAAGGGAGTGGGCAAGGAGGAGAGTAAAGCCAGATGAGGCTGGAATTGTAGGATGGAAGCAGACTGTGCAGAATTGAGAATGTTATACTCCATGGTTCCGGGTGCAGACTGGGTTTAGTAGATGTGCAAAGCAGGAGGCTCTAACAGTAGTCCAGGCAACAAAAGATGGTGACTTGTACTGTAATGTTGGCAGAGGTGATAAAGGGAGATGGACAGGTTGGGATATGTTTTAAAAGTAGAATGGTCTGCACTTGCTGATGGATTGGGTTAGAGAAAGGAAGGGATCAAGGATGACTTGGCTTGAGCAACTGAGTGGATGGTGATAATGTGTCACTGAGAATGGAAGGATGGGCAAAGGAACAAGAATGAGCAGGAAAATCATGTGTAATTTTGTACTCACAAAATCTGAGATGTCTGTGTGACATCCAGGGGGAAAACATCAAGTACGTGTTTGTTTACATGAGTCAGGAGCTCAAGGGAGCAGCCAGCAATGTAGATTTGGGATCATCTGTTTAGACACAGCGTTTAAACCAAGGGACTGGATGAGTTCACCGGGAGAAATCAGGTAGGCAGAGAAGACAGGAGGATCCATGATGGAGCCCTGAGGACCTCCATCATTTAGAATTTAGGTAGAGAAAAAGAAAAAAAAAAAGGCAGCAAATGAAATTAAAAAGTAGCCAGCAGAAATAGAGGAGACTCGTGGTATCACACAATCCAAGAGAGGAGAGAGTTTCAAGAAGGAAGGGGTGGTCAACTGTTTTGAATGCTGCTCAGAAGCAGGATAACTTGAGGATGTAGAACTATCATCTCTCATATCTTTCATCAGCATTAAATCACAAAAGGCACACACGCTCAGGCCAGGCATCCCAAGTGCAGCCACGCTACTCCTAAAAACCAGCCGATGATTCAAGGCAGAAACTAAATACTTCGTCTGAGAGACATCTCACTCAGAGATCCTTAGATCTGTGTGCCTCCGTCTGCCCTGGCCTCTCTCTTCCTACCTTGCTTTCCAGTCTGCTGTACTTCTGGCTCTGGTCCAAGTCCTGGAGTTCTTCTAGCCCAACGGGAACTATTGTATTAGTTTTCTAGAGCACTGTATTTTCTAGGGCTGCCATAACAAAAGGCAGACTGGATGACTTAAAACAGCAAAAATTTAAACCACTCTGGAGGTTAGAAGTATAAGCACAAGGTGTCAACAGAGATGGTTTCATTCTTAGGCCTCTCCTTGGCTTGTAGATGGCCATGTTTATCCTTGACTTCATAGGATCTTCCCTCTGTGTGTGTCTGTGTCCTACACTCTTCCTATAAGGACATCAGTCATATTGGATTAGGGCCCACCCTGATGACCTCATTTAACTTTAATTACCTCTTTAAAGACCCTATCTCAAAGTACAGTTGAAGTCTGAGGTGCTGGGGATTAGGACACTGACATATGAATTTTGGGGGGACACAATTCAGCCCATAACAGATATATTATTCTTTCTTCAAGTCTTAGCCATGATTTAAGAATCTCACCACCATAGGCCTACCCTTTCTAGGTCACCAGATCACAGATCTATACACTTAGTCAATTTCTAAACTCTCTTCTTGACTTTGTGTTTCTGTTACTCATTGCCTTCCTTTAAAATAAAATTTTTTTTACTTAATACAATTTTTAAAGGTTACTTTCCATCTACAGTTATTACAAGATATTGGCTATATTCCCCATGTTGTACAATACATCCTTGAGCCTATCTTACACACAACAGTTTGTACCTCCCTCTCTCCCACCCCTATATTGCCCCTCCCCCCCCCCACTGGTAACCACCAGTTTGTTCTCTATATCTGTGAGTCTGCTTCTTTTTTGGTACATTCGTTAGATTGTTGTATTATTTTAGATTTCACATATAAGTGATATCATATAGTATTTATCTTCCTTTATCTGACTTATTTCACTTGGCATAATGCCCTCCAAGTCCATTCACACTGCTGCAAATGGCAAAATTTCATTCTTTTTTATGGCTGAGTAGTATTCTATCGTGTGTGTGTATGTATGTATGTGTGTGTGTGTGTGTGTATATATATATATATATACCGCATCTTCTTTATCCTGTCCTCTGTTGATGGACACTTAGGTTGTTTCCCTGTCTTGGCAATTGCAAATAGTGCTGCTATGAACATTGGGGTGCATGTATCTTTTCCAATTACAGTTTTATCTGGATATATGCCCAAGAGCAGGATTGCTGGATCATATGGTAGCTCTATTTTTAGTTTTTTGAGGAATCTCCATAATGTTTTCCACAGTGGCTGCACCAATTTACATTCCCACCAACAGTGTACAAGGGTTCCCTTTTCTCCACATCCTCGCCAACATTTATTATTTGCAGACTTTTTGATAATGGCTATTCCAACAGGTATGAGGTGATATCTCACTGTGGTTTTGATTTACATTTCCCTGATGATTAGCAATGATGAGCATCTTTTCATGTGCCTGTTGGCCATTTTCATTTCCTCTTTAGCAAAATATCTATTCAGTTCTGCCCATTTTTTAATCGGGCTGTTTGTTTTTTTGATGTTGGGTTTATGGGCTGTTTATATATGTTGGATATTAATCCCTTATCGGTCATGTCATTTGCAAATATCTTCTGTTGTTCAGTAGGTTGTCTTTTCATTTGTCGATGGTTTCCTTTACTGTGCAAAAGCTTTTATGTTTAATTAGGTCTCATTTTTTAATTTTTGTTTGTATTTCCTTTACTTTAGGAGAAAGATCCAAAAAAATTATTGCTGTGATTTATGTCAAATTGTTGCTCTTTTATGTAGCCTTTAGCTTTCTTTGTTTAGCTGTTGAGCCTTGCTATAATCACTCAGATTTAAAGTTGCCACTCTGTTGGCCTCTGTACACAGTAATTCATCAGGGATGGTCCCAGGAAAATTCACTGAGAGACACAGGGTCTTTCTTCACTGAAGTTGAGTGCTCTACACCTTAGGAGGTTAGCTTTCCAGAAGTAGTCCTTCTCTTCTAGCAACTGTTCAGTTTAGATTAGCCAGTGATGGCTAATACTCTAAGATTTTTATTGGTGGTGGCAGAAAAAGATTTATTTCATGGCCATCCATATAGTTAGAGAAGTTGAAAGGATCCACACCTTGCAGCCAGATTTTCAGGATATTAAGAGACACTCTCCATCTCCTAAGTCACCCCAAGAACCTTCAAAAGTTGGCCATCCCGTAACTCCCTCAAGTTATGTCATTTTTATTAGCTCACTCTTGTGTTCAAAAGTTTTCAATGTCTCTTTCTTGCTTATTTCATCTAGTCTTGCTCCTTCTAAAGTCTTTTATAAACCAGCCCTACCATACTACCATCCATATGATAAAACAAGCTCTCCACCAATGCAGCCCTTTCTCCTCATAGTTATGGAAGTTGACCTTGCTTCTTCCCACCTGCCCTGTAGTCCTTACTTGGAACACCATCCTCAGTGCAGGTCCCACCCCTTCCTGGAACCCTGCCTGCCAATATATGCCAGGCTTCACATTATTCTCTTCAAAATCCTAGAGCCCTTGACATCCATCCATAATTTAGCCTTTTACCTCATCTTGACTTTCTTTCTGTTTCCTTTTTTATTGAATTATAATTGATTTACAATATTGTGTTAGTTTCAGGTTTACAGCAAAGTGATTCAGTATTTTTTTTCACATTATTTTCCATTACAGGTTATTACAAGATATTGAATATAGTTCCCTGTGCTTTATAGTAAATCCTTGTTGCTTATCTATTTTGTGTATAGTAATTTGTATCTCTTCATTCCATTCTCCTAATTTGTCCCTTTCCCTCTCCCCTTTGGTAGCCATAAGTTCTTTTTCTATGTCTGTGAGTTTGTTTCTGTTTTAAGTGTACATTCATTTGTATTATGTTTTAGACTCCACATGTGAGTGATATATATTTGTCTTTCTCTGTCTGACTAATCTCACTAAGTATACTCATCTTGATTTTTAATCTCATTCTGTACATTAGTCTAAACTCTCCATCCAAATGATAAAGTTCTCTCTAGTCTCACCACCTGCCCACTGACCTAGGTCAAGCCCTATAATCTCTCACCAGAATGATTTCAATACACTTAACTGGTCTGATATAGTACCTCCTCTACTTAGAAGTCCTTCACAAGCTCTTGGGATGAAGTTCATTCCCTTAACCAACACACACAACCTCTCATGCTCCAGACTCGCTGGCCTTCTGGCTTCATCTCCCTTTCTCTTCCCTCACCATCACACACAACTTCAACCCAGTCACACAGAGCCCCTTGTTCCCTGAACCTGTCATCCCGATTCATACCTCGCATGTGCCATTACCTGGAATGTGCTTCCATGCCTCATTCACCTACCAATCCCCATTCATTTTTTAGACTTAGCTAGAGGGAAACCTCCTCCAGGAAGTCTTCCCTCATTTATTTATTGATTATTTTTTAGTTAGGTATTGAGTTTAGAGATGCTTTTTTTCTTTTTTGCAGCTTTTAAAAATCAAAGTATAGTTAATTTACAATGTTGTGTTATTTCCAAGTGTATGGCAAAGTGATTCAGTTACACACACACACACACACACACACACACACATTCTTTTTCAGATTTTTTTCCATTATAGGTTCTTACAAGGTATAGTTCCCTGTATTACACAGTAGGCCCATGTTGTTTACCTATTTTATATAGAGTAGTGTGTATATGTTCATCCCAACCTTGTAATTTATCTCCCTGCCCCCACCCAGTGTTCCCTCATTTAGATGCCCCATCCATGCTTCCAAAGCACCCTATTCCTACCACTCTCAGCACTTCTTGGGCTGTTCTGTAAGCACTGCTTCCCTTTAGCAGCAGAGGCTATGTCTTTTTTATACTGATATTCCTAGTGCCCAGCATTACAACTGGCACACAGTAATAATAAAATATCCCACAAACATTTGTTCAACGATTGGAAGAAGTTACTATTGGTTTCCTGCCTGCTATTTCTCTTCCTTCTCATTTATCCTACATATTGGTCCCATAGTAACCTTCCTATTAGAACAGATACCTTATCTCTTCCCCACCCCCAAAGCCACTGATAGCTCATCATGGCTAACAAAATCCATCCTCTTCAATTTAGAATTCAAGATCCTTGGCAATCTGATCCCTACTCTGCATATAACCCAGTTCTACTTGCTATTTTGTAAGAATGTCTCCTTTGCTTTCCAAACCCTGGTTATTGACTCAAACCTGAATAGCCAGCCTGGAGGGATGCCCTTTTGTTTCCCCTCCTATGTTCTCCTATCAATGGTCAACCCATTCTCCAAGCCTCAGGTCAAATCTCATCTCCTCTATAAAAACATTCCCAAATTCCCCCTCTGCCTGAGTCATAATTAATTTTTCCCCTCTTCTACTTTTATATACTTTTGGTATCTAATTATAGTATTCATTGCTGTTTGCTTTATATTAGGGGAGTGTGTGTGTGTGTGTGTGTGTGTGTGTGTGTGTTCCCCACTAGATCATGAACTCCTAGATGATACAGTCCCCTTGGTACCTAGGATGTAGTTCATGCTCAGTAAATGTACTAAACTAAACCTTTTTGTTAGAAGCCCTGAGTTCCAGTCTGGCTTCTATTCCAGGCTTGGCTGCTTATAACCTTGGGCAGGTCCCTTAACTTCTTTTGGCCTCCCTTGCTTCATCTCTTAATCATATCAGGGATGCTGTGAAAATTAATTATTTATCATTTTGGAAGTGCCTTGAGATCTTTAGAGATTGGCATTTCTATTTTTGTGGCATCCTTCTCACTAGAGCTTGCAGTTCTTTTAAAAGAAACAAACAAAGGAGAGACATGGACTGTTCAAAGAACATTTTTTTCAGAATCTGAAATAATTACACCCTGTATTTCAGACAAGGTCATCTTTTACCCTTTGTAGCAAATGATGGAGTCTTGAAGAAACCTATTTTTCCTACCAGTGACTTTAAAGTGATTACAGTATTTATGTAAAATTTTTAAAAGATGAGTAAGGATTCTATCATGCAGAGAACAGAGATTTTCCTGAGGGAAGAAAAAAATGAAGTAAACTTTAAAAACATTCCAATGTAAATGACCTTTACAGAAACAAGTCACCTGTTATATGTCCTGGTCAAGGCTAGCAGTAGAAACACTTACTTGAGTGACTTGTTCATTTCAAGATACTCAAGGTATACCCAAAGTCAAGGGCAAAGGGAGCAACGTCACTGATGTAATAACTCTTGTTTCATACACATTAACTCAATCCTCACAATACTCTCATGAGATACTCAGAGCAGGTCTTACTAAACCCATTTTATGGTTGAGGAAATTGCAAGCCACTGTGGTCATGCAACTTGTCCAAGGCCACTGCATAAGCAGCAGAGCCAGGACTCAGTTCAACCTTTTTTTTTTTGCGGTACGCGGGCCTCTCACTGTTGTGGCCTCTTCTGTTGCGGAGCACAGGCTCTGGACGCGCAGGCTCAGCGGCCATGGCTCACGGGCCCAGCCGCTCCGCGGCATGTGGGATCCTCCTGGACCGGGGCACGAACCCATGTCCCCTGCATCGGCAGGCGGACTCTCAACTACTGCGCCACCAGGGAAGCCCTCAGTTCAATCTTTTGACTCAAGTTCAGGACTCCTCCTACTCACCTCACTACCTCTCAGCCCAGTGCTCTGAGCACTGTGCACAGGTAAAGGATAAGATGAAGGTGAAGGATAAGATGGGAGGGCAAAGAGAATGGGGTACTTCAGAGAACTTCCTATGCACGTCCCTCCCCACACCCAGCTCCCTTAACCACTCCGCCCTTGTAGTAGGAGTCAAGTCACAGCATGAAATGGGACGTAAGAAAATGAGCCGCAGGTTATTTCTAAAAAGATAAAAGACCTCACCTCTCCCAAAGCCAGGGGCTAACAAAGCCAGAGCTGAGGCTGCACACCAGCTGCCCATGCCCCAAGCTGCTCGCAGACCCACCGTGGCCATCACCCTGCCCAGGTCTTCACCCTTGTCTCCCACTCATCACAGCGTACCCAGGCTCCTCCACAGAGGTTTCTGCTGTAGTCCACAGCAGACCTGAATTTAGAATCTTGCTCCTCCAAATGTTGTCTCTGAACCAACAGTATCAGCATCATCTGGGAGCTTGTTAAGAATGCAGAGTCTCAGGCCTCACCCTAAACCTACCTAAGCTCTGTCCTTGGCTTCTCTTCGTGATGATTCCTGACTCGTGACCCTGGCAATCTCTGGAAAACATCTAATTTCTCTGACCCAGATTTTACCCCACCCCCGTCCCCAACTCCTTCCCCTGTGTCATCCCCACCCAGCCTGGACACACTGACCAAACCGCTTTCTAGCACTCTCATGCTGGGGATATGGCAATGAACAAACATTCCCTACCCTTATGGAGCTTACATTCTGGAGGAGGGAGATAGACTGATAAAAAAAAAATTAGGTAAAAAATGAAAAAGACTACAAAAACAAACCTAGCCTTCGGCAAGGTCACATCTACTCAAGCACCAAGGTCAGGGCTGGGTCCTCTGGGTAGAGATCTATCGCCTTTGGTCCGACGTACACATCCGCCCCCTCTCTGCTTGGCAAGAGATGACAAAGACCTTGCTGACTCCAATGCTAAAACCTGGCATAAGAGATCGGTGCTCAGCAGTTCCCAGGGCGGATGGAAACAGTTTGGCCTTGCCCAGCAACTGGTCCTTCTCCAAATGTAATTCCTTCTGGAGATAGTCACTTTTTTTTTTTTTTTTTTGCGGTACGCGGGCCTCTCACTGTTGTGGCCTCTCCCATTGCGGAGCACAGGCTCCGGACGCGCAGGCTCCGGACGCGCAGGCTCAGCGGCCGTGGCTCCCGGGCCCAGCCGCTCCGCGGTATGTGGGATCTTCCCGGACCGGGGCACGAACCCGTGTCCCCGGCATCGGCAGGCGGACTCTCAACCACTGTGCCACCAGGGAAGCCCATTATTACCTTTTTTAATGAACGGGGTGTAACAGATCAGAGTTTTATAGACAGACCTAATAAGCAGGCCTACTTATTTTTTCCAGTTGTAAGACTGCTCCACAGCCTGCTTTGCTGCTTCCCTTAGGTCATTTCCACACTCAGAGAGTCACAAACATGAAAGGAGGATGCATGCTGTCGTTTCTTAAGAGCCAAAGGTGACAGCAGCCTCAGCCCCTGAGATGCCGCCTGGTTGGCTTGATTTCTAAATTGGGACTTATCAGACTTCATTTTTTTAGAAGTTTTATTATCATTATTTTTGTTCAGACAAAATAATCAACTCTCAACTAATTTGGAGATTTTCTATCGAGAGAGAAGAAAAGCAGACTATAGTGAAATGGGGTTGAGCTGGAAAGGGAAGGAAGCAGAGGGAGTTTTTCAGCAGTGAGAGTGCAGTCTCAGCTCAGACGCCTCCCTTCAGCCAGAATGAAAGAATGGTCTCTTTCTCTCTCCTTCATAACCCAGCCCAGTTTACTTTTTAAAATTCTGTAGTGTTTACAGAAATCCACCCAGGCATATGTAGTTATATTTCTTTCTTCCGGAAAGATTTTGATTTTACAATTTCAAAAAGTTTACCTATAATGTCTCAGCCTAAAGGAAATAATTGTTTACATTCCTTTAGTTCTCCTAATCTTTTCCCACATATACACATACTTTTCACATGATTCGTATCATAGAGTATGTATGATTTTGTGTTTCTAATGGAGATTTTTTCTTCAAGTCATCAAGGTTGGCTTGAGACGCTATTCTCTAATTCTTACGTTTCAAAATAGAAGATTTTTATTTTAAAGCGATTTAAGTTATTATAAAAACTGAGTTGCAAGAGTTGCTTCAAGTGGAATATCTGTTTTATTTAGTTTCTGGGTTAAGAGAGTCTATCATAAATTCATGAAGTCATAGCCTCCCTAGTTGTCTGATTCCATACTTTGTTCCATCTCCTTCATGCAATATTTCTAAGAATGAAGTGCCACTGTGAACTTTATAGGAGAAAAGTACTTCTCAGAAATTTCAAACGGAGAACATTGAGACTATGAACCTCGTGATACAGAAGAGCAATCAATTCCAATCAGCTTGAAGCAGAGGGAAGACAGTAGCGGTGCTGGTGACTGAGGGATCTGACATTCCAGAGGATCCAAGAGGAGTTTTAGAAGCAGGTAGAAAAAAGCGAAGAGATTCTTGGAGACGGCATCAAAGCCTTCCCTTGTCTAGAACTTGTTAAAGTACCTCTGTCAACTAAAAGTATTAACCTCCTACCTTGTTCTCTTTATAGATAAAATGTGAAGGGGAAAGACATACTGAACAGCTTCCGTCTTCACTGTTGTCCAAGAAATAAAGTGACAAAAGATTCTCTAGGTCCCCTATGACTTACGTACAACAGAAAGGAATAAAAAGCAAAGTTTAACATACTATGCCACGTTCAAGACAAAAGAGTTAACTTCAAAGGTGTTTAATATGGTGAATTTAAATTGCATATTTTAAAAAAGGAGAGCAAAAAATAGTTTAAAATCCAGCCCCTGGCTTCCCTGGTGGTGCAGTGGTTAAGAATCCACCTGCCAATGCAGGGAATACGAGTTCAAGCCCTGGTCCAGGAAGATCCCACATACCGCAGAGCGACTAAGCCCGTGCGCCACAACTACTGAGCCTGCACTCTAGAGCCCGCGAGCTACAACTACTGAGCGCACGTGCCGCAACTACTGAAGCCATGCACCGCAACTACTGAAGCCCGCGTGCCTAGAGCCCGTGCTCTGCAAAAAGAGAAGCCACCGCATTGAGAAGCCCACGCACCACAATGAAGAGTAGCCCCCGCTCGCCACTAGAGAAAGCCTGCGCACAGCAACAAAGACCTGACACAGCCAAAAATAAATAAATAAAGTAAATTTAAAAAAATTTTTAAAAAAAAGCTAGCTCCAAATTTACCAAAAAGAACCTAACTAGGAAATGGAAAATCCTAATCAATTCTATTGTTTATCTATTGCTGCTTAACAAATCACTCCCAAACTTGGTGGCTTAAAACGCATTTCTTTTCAGTTTTGGTAAGTCAAGAATCTGGAAACAGCTTAGCTGGGTGGTTGTCGCTCCAGTTTTCCCATAAAAAGACTTGACTGGGGCTGGAGGATCCTCTTCCAAACTCACTCATACGCTGTTGTCCAGAGGCTTCAGTGCCTTGCTGGCTGTTCACAGAATCATCCTGTGGCTTTGTCCATCGGGCTGCTGAGTGTGCTCACGATAGGGTAGTTGGCTTTCCTCAGAGCGAATGTTGAGAAGGAGAGAAAGACAGTGGGAGAGAGGAGCGAGGAGAAAGGATGCCTTTCATGACCTAATCACATACCTTCACTTCCACCATATTCTATTCATTAGAAGACAATTCAGCCTACACTCCAGGGGAGGGGAATGCACCTCTGCCTTTTAGGGAGAGGATGTCAAAGAATCTGTGGATATATTTTTAAACCAAAGCACAACAAACTTCTAAAACTGGGCAGTTGCAAGGCTCTGTGGGCCGTATGGAGGGCTGAGGAGGGGCACCAGCTTCTAATACAGAACATAGAAGCTAGATACACAGGAAAGCTCAGCTCCTAACCTCACTCCACTCCCAGAAACTGTAGAAGATAGGCAACAAAATCCTGAGGATTCTCACCAATCTGAAGAGAAATATATTCAGTACATATGTATATCTCTTTCATCTTCTGCCTGAGGATGAGTGGAAATGGATATGGAGAGAAAGGAAAAAAAAATAGAGAACGGGGCAGTCAATGGTGTTGACTCTCTCTGGAAAACATGAAGGATTTGAGTTCCAGGGTGAATTGGGGAAAAAATCCAAAACCAAAGGGTATCTATTGACACTGTAGGGGCTCTGCCCACACCCCCTCAGAATTCACAGTTACCATGTTTGCTTTTCAGGTTTCCAATCGCTAGCACCTACAACTCTCTGAGCGTTTTGATTTGTTTTTTTATTTGTTTTTGACCAGCTGAGCCCACATGACCTCTTGTGGGGCAGAGAGAAGTGCTGGGGAATTAATGCCTCCTTCCAGCAAAGCTCAGTCAGTGACTGACAACCAGGGGTAAATATTCCAGTTCCTCTGCTCTCAATTACGCTGACTCTGCTGTGTGTTCTACACTGCCTCCCAGAGTTCCTACTGCCCACACAAGTAAGCTACTGGAACCACACCATTTACTGCCTTCTTCCCCTACCCTCCCTTACTTTTTCTCCCCCTACCAGTGATTCTTGGGGTCACCTCCCAAATAAACCACTTCCACTCATTTCCTTCCCTCAGGTTCTGCTTCTGTGGAAACACAACCTACAGACCACTGAAAAGAATATACAGCTATATATATATATATATATATCACCTATATGTATACATATATCCCCATATCCCCTCTCTCTTGCGTCTCCCTCCCACCCTCCCTATCCCACCCCTCTAGGTGGTCACAAAGCTCCGAGCTGATCTCCCTGTGCTATGCAGCTGCTTCTCACTAGCTATCTGTTTTACCATATGGTAGTGTATATACATGCATGCCACTCTCTCACTTCATCCTAGCTTACCCTTCCCACTCTCCGTGTCCTCAAGTCCATTCTTTACATCTGCATCTTTATTCCTGTCCTGCCCCTAGATTCATCAGAACCATTTTTTTTTTAAGGCTCCATATATATCTGTTAGCATACGGTATTTGTTTTTCTCTTTCTGACTTCACTCTGTATGACAGACTCTAGGTCCACCCACCTCACTACAAATAACTCAATTTTGTTTCTTTTTGTGGCTGAGTAATATTCCATTGTATATATGTGCCACATCTTCTTTATCCATTCATATGTCAATAGACACTTAGGTTGCTTCCGTGTCCTGGCTATTGTAAATAGAGCTGCAATGAACATTGGGGTACATGATTCTTTTTGAATTATGGTTTTCTCTGGATATATGGCCAGTAGTGGGATTGCTGGGTCGTATGGTAGTTCTATTTGTAGTTTTTTTTGTTTTTTTTGCGGTACGCGGGCCTCTCACTGTTGTGGCCTCTCCCATTGCGGAGCACAGGCTCCGGACGCGCAGGCTCAGCGGCCATGGTTCACGGGCCCCGCCGCTCCGCGGCATGTGGGATCTCCCCGGACCGGGGCACGAACCCGCGTACCCTGCATCAGCAGGCGGACTCTCAACCACTGTGCCACCAGGGAAGCCCTATTTGTAGTTTTTTAAGGAACCTCCATACTGTTCTCCATAGTGGCTGTATCAATTTACATTCCCACCAACAGTGCAAGAGTGTTCCCTTTTCTCCACACCCTCTCCAGCATTTATTGTTTGTAGATTTTTTGATGATGGCCATTCTGACTAGTGTGAGATGATATCTCATTGTAGTTTTGATTTGCATTTCTCTAATGATTAATGATGTTGAGCAGTCTTTCATGTGTTTGTTGGCAATCTGTATATCTTCTTTGGAGAAATGTCTATTTAGATCTTCTGCCCATTTTTGGAGTGGGTTTTTTGTTTTTTTGATATTGAGCTGCATGAGCTGCTTGTATATTTTGGAGATTAATCCTTTGTCAGTTGCTTCATTTGCAAATACTTTCTTCCCTTCTGAGGGTTGTCTTTTCATCTTGTTTATGGTTTCCTTTGCTGTGCAAAAGCTTTTAAGTTTTATTAGGTCCCATTTGTTTATTTTTGTTTTTATTTCCATTTCTCTAGGAGGTGGGTCAAAAAGGATCTTGCTGTGATTTATGTCATAGAGTGTTCTGCCTATGTTTTCCTCTAAGAGTTTTATAGTGTCTGGCCTTACATTTAGGTCTTTAATCCATTTTGAGTTTATTTTTGTGTATGGTGTTAGGCAGTGTTCTAATTTCATTCTTTTACATGTAGCTGTCCAGTTTTCCCAGCACCACTTATTGAAGAGGGTGTGTTTTCTCCACTGTATATTTTTCCCTCCTTTATCAAAAATAAGGTGACCATATGTGCGTAGGTTTATCTCTGGGCTTTCTGTCCGGTTCCATTGCTCTATATTTCTGTTTTTGTGCCAGTACCATACTGTCTTGATTACTGTAGCTTTATAGTATAATCAGAAGTCAGGGAGTCTGATTCCTTCAGCTCCGTTTTACTTTCTCAAGATTGCTTTGGCTATTCGGGGTCTTTTTTGTTTCCATACACATTGTGAAATTTTTTCTTCTAGTTCTGTGAAAAATGCCAGTGGTAGTTTGATAGGGATTGCACTGAATCTGTAGATTGCTTTGGGTAGTGTAGTCATTTTCACAATGTTGATTCTTCCAGTGCAAGAACATGGCATATGTCTCCGTCTGTTTATATCATCTTTAATTTCTTTCATCAGTGTCTTACGGTTTTCTGCATACAGATCTTTAGTCTCCTTAGGTACGTTTATTCCTAGGTATTTTATTCTTTTTGTTGCGATGGTAAATGGGAGTGTTTCCTTAATTTCCCTTTCAGATTTTTCATCATTAGTGTATAGGAATGCAAGAGATTTCTGTGCATTAATTTTGTATCCTGCTACTTTACAAAATTCACTGATTAGCTCTAGTAGTTTTCTAGTAACATCTTTAGGATTCTCTATGTATAGTATCGTGTCATCTGCAAACAGTGACAGCTTTACTTCTTCTTTTCTGATTTGGATTCCTTTTATTTCTTTTTCTTCTCTGACTGCTATGGCTAAAATTTCCAAAACAATATTGAATAATAGTAGTGAGAGTGGGCAACCTTGTCTTCTTCCTGATCTTAGTGGAAATGGTTTCAGTTTTTCACCATTAAGGACGATGTTGGCTGTGGGTTTTTCATATATGGCCTTTATTATCTTGAGGTAGTTTCCCTCTATGACCACTTTCTGGAAAGTTTTTTTTATCATAAATGGGTGTTGCATTTTGTTGAAAGCTTTTTTTGCATCTATTGAGATTATCATGTGGTTTTTATCCTTCAATTTGTAAATATGGTGTATCACATTGATTGATTTGTGTATATTGAAGAATCCTTTCATTCCCGAGATGAACCCCACTTTATCATGATGTATGATCCTTTTAATGTGCTGTTGGATTCTGTTTGCTAGGATTTTATTGAGGAGATTTGCATCTATGTTCAACAGTGATATTGGACTGTAGTTTTCTTTTTTTGTGACATCTTTGTGTGGTTTTGGTATCAGGGTGATGGTGGCCTCGTAGATGAAGTCTGGGAGTGTTCCTACCTCTGCTGTATTTCGGAAGAGTTTGAGAAGGATAGGTGTTAGCTCTTCTCTAAATGTTTGATAGAATTCGCCTGTGAAGCCATCTGGTCCTGGGCTTTTGTTCGTTGGAAGATTTTTAATCACCGTTTCAATTTCAGTGCTTGTGATTGGTCTTTTATATTTTCTATTTCTTCCTGGTTCAGTCTCGGAAGGTTGTGCTTTTCTAAGAATTTGTCCATTTCTTCCAGGTTGTCCATTTTATTGGCATATAGTTGCCTGTAGTAATCTCTCATGATCCTCTGTATTTATGCAGGGTCAGTTGTTACTTCTCCTTTTTCATTTCTAATTCTGTTGATATGAGTCTTCTCCCTTTTTTTCTTGATGAGTCTGGCTAATGGTTTATCAATTTTGTTTATCTTCTCAAAGAACCAGCTTTTAGTTTTATTGATCTTTGCTATTGTTTCCTTCATTTCTTTTTCATTTATTTCTGATCTGATCTTTATGATTTCTTTCCTTCTGCTAATTTTGGGGGTTTTTTTTGTTATTCTTTCTCTAATTGCTTTAGGTGTAAGGTTAGGTTGTTTATTTGAGATTTTTCTTGTTTCTTGAGGTAGGATTGTACTGCTATAAACTTCCCTCTTAGAACTGCTTTTGCTGCATCCCATAGGTTTTGGGTCCTCATGTTTTTCATTGTCATTTGTTTCTAGGTATTTTTTGATTTCCTTTTTGATTTCTTCAGTGATCTCTTGGTTATTTAGTAGTGTATTGTTTAGCCTCCACGTGTTTGTATTCTTTACAGTTTTTTTCTTGTATTTGATATCTAGTCTCATAGTATTGTAGTCAGAAAAGATACTTGATATGATTTCAATTTTCTTAAATTTACCGAGGCTTGATTTGTGACCCAAGATATGGTCTATCTGGAGAATGTTCCATGAGCCCTTGAGAAGAAAGTGTATTCTGTTGTTTTTGGATGGAATGTACTATAAACATCAATGAAATCCATCTTGTTTAATGTGTCATTTAAAACTTGTGCTTCCTTATTTATTTTCATTTCGGATGATCTGTCCATTGGTGAAAGTGGGGTGTTAAAGTCCCCTACTATTATTGTGTTACAGTCGACTTCCTCTTTTATGGCTGTTAACATTTGCCTTATGTACTGAGGTGCTCCTGAGTTGGGTCCATAAATATTTACAATCGTTATATCTTCTTCTTGGATTGATCCCTTGATCATTATGTAGTGTCCTTCTTTGTCTCTTGAAATAGTCTTTATTTTAAAGTCTATTTTTTCTCATATGAGAATTGCTACTACAGATTTCTTTTGATTTCCATTTGCATGGAATATCTTTTTCCATCCCCTCACTTTCAGTCTGTATGTGTCCCTAGGCCTGAATTGGGTCTCTTGTAGACAGCATATATATGGGTCTTGTTTTTGTATACATTCAGTGAGCCTGTCTTTTGGTTGGAGCATTTAATCCATTCACGTTTAAGGCAATTATCGATATGTATGTTCCTATTACCATTTTCTTAATTGTTTTGGGTTTGATTTGTGGGTCTTTTTCTTCTCTTGTGTTTCCCTCAGAGAAGTTTATTTAGCATTTGTTGTAAAGCTGGTTTTGTGGTGCTGAATTCTCTTAGCTTTTGCTTGTCTGTAAAGGTTTTAATTTCTCTGTTGAATCTGAATGAGATCCTTGCTGGGTAGTGTAATCTTGGTTGTAGGTTTTTCCCTTTCATCACTTTAAATATGTCCTGCCACTCCCTTCTGGCTTGCAGAGTTTCTGCTGAAAGGTCAGCTGTTGACCTTATGGGGATTCCCTTGTATGTTATTTGTTTCTTTTCCCTGGCTGCTTTTAATATATTTTCTTTGTATTTAATTTTTGATAGTTTGATTAATATGCATCTTGGCGTGTTTCTCTTTGGGTTTACCCTGTATGGTACTCTCTGTTCTTCCTGGACTTGATTGACTATTTCCTTTCCCATGTTAGGGAAACTTTCGACTATAATCTTTACAGATATTTTCTCAGACCCTTTCTTTTTCTCTTCTTCTTCTGGGATCCCTATGATTTGAATGCTGTTGCATTTAGTGTTGTCCCAGAGGTCTCTGAGACTGTCCTCAATTCTTTTCATTCTTTTTTCTTTATTTTGCTCCTTGGCAGTTATTTCCACCATTTTATCTTCCAGCTCACTTATCCGTTCTTCTGCCTCAGTTATTCTGCTATTGATTCCTTCTAGAGTATCTTTAATTTCAGTAATTGTGTTGTCCATCACTGTTTGTTTGCTCTTTATTTCTTCTAGATCCTTGTTAAATGTTTCTTGTATTTTCTCCATTTTGTTTCCCAGATTTTGGATCATCTTTACTATCATTACTATGAATTCTTTTTCAGGTAGGTTGCCTATTGCATCTTCATTTATTTGGTCTTGTAGGTCTTTACCTTTCTCCTTTCTCTGTATCGTATTTTTGTCTTTTTTTTTTTTTTTTGATGGGTGGGGCTGTATTCCTGTCTTACTGGTTGTTTGGCCTGAGACATCCAGCACTGGAGTTTGCAGGCAATTGGATAGATCCAGGTCTTGGTGCTGAGATGAGGACCTCTGGGAGGCCTCACTCTGATTAATATTCCCTGGGGTCTGAGGTTCTTTGTTAGTCCAGTGGTTTGGACTCAGAGCTCCCACCACAGGAGCTTGGGACTGACCTCCAGCATGGGAACCAAGATCCTGCAAGCTTTGTGGTGGGATTAAAAAAGAAAGAAAGAAAGAAAGAAAGAAAGAAAGAAAGAAAGAAAGAAAGAAAGAAAGAAAGAAAGAAAGAAAGCGGCAGTACAATATCAAATAATAAAAAACAAAGTAAAATTTGAAAGATAAAAAATATATTAGGAAAAATAAAGCTATAATTGAAACAACTACAACAAGGTAAAATAAAACCACAACAACAAAAAAAGGGAGCAGAGGGAACAAGCCAAAAGGAGAGAACAATAACAAAGTATAAAGAATAAAATAAAATTAGAAAAATAAAAAATTTATTAGGAAAAATAAAAATATAAAAGTGTCAACAACAATGAATCTACAAGGTAAAACAATCCCAATCTAAAAGAGAAAAAAGAAAAAAAGAAAAAGAAAAACCTTGGCTATGGGGGCGGAGTTTAGGTGGGGGTGGAATTTAGTCAGGGGTGGGGTTTAGGGCGGGGCATTGTTCAAGCATGGGGCAGGACCTGTGCTTAGTACCTGCATGGAAGTGGAGTGGCAGCACTTGGAAAGGAGGGCCTCTGGAGTGTGGGGTTCTGGAGTTTGGAGTTAGGGCCCTGGGTGAGGGTGTGTGGGTGGGGTTTAGTCCCCGCTCGTTGGAGGGGGTCTCCGAGTGTAGAGGTAGGGCCCTGGGTGGGGGTGTAGGGGCGGGGCTTGGGTTCTGCATGGCAGGAGGGAGGCTCCGGGGCAGAGGATTAGGCCCGGGAGCCCAACAGGCTTCCTGGTGCCTAAGTGGACAGGGAAAGCACTGGCCGCGTCCCCTTCCATTCCTTCGCACCCCTCCCCCGCCGTCTCCCCTAGGGTCTCCCCTGTCCCTGCTGGACCCCTAACCGCGGGTGGGTCCTGCTGGGTGTAGGAACTGATTCCCTCCCCCAGCCACCCCTCAGTGGTGCTGTTCTCATAGATCCGGCCTTTACTTTTGCTTCCCCTTCCCTCCCTCCCACTCCCTCAGGACCCACGTGGCTGGAGGGGGCCTAGGTGGGCAGAGGATCAGGCCCAGGATCTCAACAGGCTCCCGGGGGCCCAAGTGGGCAGGGGAAACCTGGCCACACTCCCTTTTGATCCTCTGTCCTCCCAGTGGTCCCCCAATTTCCTCTTTCGGGCGTGGGATCCCTTTCCCTCCCCCAGCCACCCCTCAGGGGCGTCAGTCCCATCCTGCCTCCACTTCTCCTCCCCCTTCACTCTCCACACACCCCACAACCTACCCAGTTGCTGGGGGCTCCTCCCGTCCCTTTAGCTGTCCGTGGTCCCCCACTGGTGCCTGGTAGGTGCCCTAGTTGTACAGAAACACGAATTCCCCCTCCTCCTAGTCCGCCATCTTGATACGCCCTCAAGGTGGCCATTTCTAATCGCAGACAACTGAGGCAGAATGAGAAGGTGATGTATGCACTTTTGTAGGTGATACTCATTTGCAGTTTCCAGCCTCAAACATAATCCTGTTCTATCTGCAATTTCCTATTTCTGCCAACTTCTATCCCAGGAAAAGAAAGTAATTAGGAGCCCTCAGGTTCTGCTGTTTTCACATCTCTCCTATCCCCAGATAACTCTACTCTCAGGTGGACGGTTGTAACTTAGGAAGGTAGAGCTGCTGCATCAAGTAAATAGCAAAGGACTTAATTGGATGCTAGTGTCTCTCCAGGTTTTGGTGGGAGGGATAACTAAACCTAAAGACTTTGGTAGAATTATTGATATTTTTAAGCCAATGTAGAAAGTTGCTTCAAATTGAGTGAGGGAGATAGTTAATTAAATTTTTTTTCTACTTAATCTAAAAATCAGGCTAGGAAGCTGGAATTGCTATGGCTTCAGGGGAAAGAAAAGCAAAAACTGTTTGAGGTCAGCACAATCTCAATAACCAAGTTAGAAAAGTTGGAAAGTTATGCTATTTTTCCTTAGCCTCATCTTGTTCTCAGTAATTGCTTCCTTTCAACCATAAAGTTGTTTAGTGTAGGAGAGATATTCCAAGGCTTCTCTTTATATTCACTGCTGCAAGATCCCATTTTAGCATAATTACAGTCTTGGAGTTGCAGAGACAGGCTCACTCTATCTAGCTGTGCAGCTGGCTTTCTCAAATGACAATGGGATGCTCACCAGCTTAGTGACGGCCAAGGCCGTGAGCCAGGGGGAGGCCCTCATGCGGAAATTTTGCCCTTGCTTTGTCTGCATTTCCTCCGTGAAAATGGGGAAATGGTTTAGAATTTTAAAAAGCACTGTTTTTATTCTCTTAGGGCTTTTGAAGGGATGTGCTGAGCTTCAAATGCAGATTTCAGAATCCTAAATCAGCGATTATTCATCTTTACATCTCCGACTGATATTACAGAGCAGAAACAACAAAAAAGAAAGATAAATTTTGTAGTACTCTTCTCCTTGTCCTTCTTCTTATATTTCTCTTTTCTCTTATATTTCTTATATTTTCTCTTATATTTCTTTTTGTGAGAAGATTAAAGAAAGTCTAAATTTGCTTGCCTTCTTTACCTGCAAGATAATTCCATATTCAGCTTGCTTATTTGCTACAGAAGTTCTTTCCATGATTTGCTAACCAATAACTGTTCACACTCAACCCTCAGTTATCTACTTAGAGACTTCTGCTTATAAATACTTTGATTTCCCTACTTCTCAGTAAGACCAGGGCCCTTTCTGTCTTCTACCCAGCTTACCCAGATGTACTGTCCTCTGCCCCCAAGTTCTGTACATTCTTCCTTCACACGAATTCTTGCATCCATCCCCTTTCTATTTCACTTATCACAACTTTAGTTCAGGTCTTTACATCTCTTTCTCAATTATTACAGAAGCTTCCTAAAGGGTCCATCTACCTCCAGGCTTTCTCTATCCAACTTTTAAAGTTTCAAATCAACTTTCTTATAGCACCATTCAAAGAGGCATGAACAAAAAAGACTTATACACCATCCATGATGTGTCAAGTGCCAAAACTGACACTTGGAATACATAGGTGAAGGATACTCTCATGAGTGGACTTTCTGTTCTGATCAAATTGATGTCTTTTCTAGCTCAGGGACAGGCTCCATATATCAGTGGTTCTCAAATAGAAGGCCTTTTTGATTGTCCCAACGGGGGTGGAGAAGGGAGTTACTGTCATCTAGTATTTAGAGGCCAGGGACGCTGCTAAGCATCCTACAATGTAGAGGACAGCTCCCTCCAACAAAAATGGAACAGTACAAAGTGTCAAGTGCCAAGATGGAGAAAGTGCACATGTTAATAGTTACTTCATCAATTTCCCCCTCAGTTCAATGCCTCCCATCTCCATGTAATCAAATCCTACTCATTCTCCAAAGCTTACTTCAACTCCCCCTCGCCCAGTTCTCTCCCTGAATTCCTAAGGCACTTTTGGTAGGAAGCACTCCCTATGTGTGTATCATTTTCCTTTGGAGATAGTGCTCTGTGTCCCATGCACCCCATCTTGTCAGAGTATTGCTGCTGAAAGTCAGTGGGTCCATATTCTACTTTAGTGTCCACACTAGCAAGCACAGGGCCCCACATATATTACACAATCAGTAAATACTTATAACTCAAAAGCTGAATCCATTAGCACAGAAATTGACAGCTGAAGTAGTCAGAAGAGAACTTGGTACAGATTTGAGATGAGGGCAATTAATCTGCAGCTATCTCATTAAGAGAAAAGCCAAGGGAAAATGGGAATATAAAGCAAGGGACAAGGACATCAGGATGTACTGCCTAGGATAAAATAGTTACAGTATGCAATTAATCAGATTCTTTTATTGTGGTAAAATACATGTAACAAAATTTATCATTTTAACCATTATTAAGTGTACAGTTCAGTGATATTAAATACATTCATATTGTTGTGCAACAATCCCCACCAACCATCTCCAGAACTCTTTTTTTTTGGCCATACCATGCAGTTTGTGGGATCTTAGTTCCCTGACCAGGGATTTAACCCACATCCTCAGCAGTGAAAGTGCAAGGTCCTAACCACTGGACTGCCAGGGAATTCCCCAAAACTCTTTTAATTTTGCAAAACTGAAACTCTATAAAAAATAGAAACTCATTTAAAAAAAAATACCTCCCTTTTCTCCTTTCTTCCACTCCCTAGCAACCTAGAGAGTGGAAGAAAGGAGAAAAGGGAGGTACTTTCTGTCTCTATAAATTTGACTTCTCTAGGTACCTCATATAAGAGGGATTATGCAAGATTCGTCCTTTTGTGACTGGCTCATTTCACTTAGCATAATATCTTCAAGGTTCATCCATGTCGTAGCATGTGTCAGAATTTCTCTCCTTTTTAACGCTGAATAATTTTCCATTGTATGTGTATACCACATTTTGTTTATCCATTCATCCATCAGGGAACACTTGGGTTGCTTCCACCACTGGCTATTGGGAATAAAGCTGCTATGAACATAGGTGTATAAATACATGTTCAAGTCCCTGTTTTCATTTCTTTTGGATATATACCCAGAAATGGAATTGCTGGATCATGTGGTAATACTATTTTTAATTTTTTGAGGGATTGCCATACTGTTTTCCACAGCAGCTCTACCATTTGACATTCCCAAAAGCAATGCACAAGGGTTCCAATTTCTCCACGTCCCTGACAGCACGTGTTCTTTTCTGTTTTTTTTTTTTAATAATAACCATCTTAATGAGTGTGATGTGGTATCTCATTGTGGTTTTGATTTGCACTTCCCTGATGACTAATGATGTTAAGCATTCTTGCATCTGCTTAAGCGGCCGTTTGTATATTTTCTTGGAGAAATGTCTATGCAAGTCCTTTTCCCATTTTTTAAAAAAATTTATTTATTTTATTTACTTATTTTTGGCTGTGTTGGGTCTTTGTTGCTGCATGCGGGCTTTCTCTAGTTGCGGTGCGCAGGCTTCTCATTGCGGTGGCTTCTCTTGTTGCAGAGCACGGGCTCCAGGCTCGCGGGCTCTAGAGCACAGGCTCAGTACTTGGGGTGCACGAGCTTAGTTGCTCCGTGGCATGTGGGATCTTCCCGGTCCAGGATTCGAACCCGTGTCCCTTGCATTAGCAGGCGAATTCTTAACCACTGCACCGCCAGGGAAGCCCATTTTTTAATCAGGTTGTTTGTTTTGTTGCTGAGTTATAGGAGTTCTTTATATAATCTAGGTATCAATTCCTTATCAGATATACAATTTGCAAATATTTTCTCCCATTCTGAGGGTTACCTTTTCACTCTGTTGATAGTGTCTTTTTTTTTTTTTTTTTTTTTTGGCAGTACGCGGGGCTCTCACTGTTGTGGCCTCTCCCGTTGCGGAGCACAGGCTCCAGACGCGCAGGCTCAGCGGCCGTGGCTCAGGGGCCCAGCCGCTCCGCGGCATGTGGGATCTTCCCGGACCGGGGCACGAACCCGTGTCCCCTGCATCGGCAGGCGGACTCTTAACCACTGCGCCACCAGGGAAGCCCGATAGTGTCTTTTGATGCACAAACATTTTTAATTTTGATGAAGTTCAATTTACCTATTTTTTTTCTTTTGTTGCCTGTGGTTTTAGTTTCACATGACCAAATTCTATGTCATGAAGATTTTCCTCTGTTTTCTTCCCAGAGTTTTATAGTTTTAGCCCTTATGTTTAGGTCTTTGATCCGTTTTATGTGCATTTTTGTACATGGTGTAAGGCAAGGGTTCAACTTCATTCTTTTGCATATGGATATTTAGTTTTCCAACACCATTGATTGAAAAATCTGTCCTTTCCCCATTCAATGGTCTTGGCATCCTTGTTGAAATCATTTGACCATATATGAGAGAGTTTATTTCTGAGTTCCCTATTCTATTTCATTGGTTTATATGGCTGTCTTTATGCCAATACCACACTGTTTGTTTACTGGGATTTTGTACAAAGTTTTGAAATGAGGAAATGTGAGACCTCCAACTTTGCTTTTCTTTTTCAAGATTGTTTAGCTCTTTGGGATCCCTTGAGATCCCACATGAAATTTTAGGATGAATTTTTCTATTTATGAAAATAATATTGTTGGAATTTTGATAGAGATTGCATTGAATGTGGAGATTAATTTTGGTAGTATTGACATCTTAACAGTATTACACCTTCCAATCCATGTACACTAGATGGCTTTCCATTTACTTGTGTGTTCAGTAATTTCTTTCAACAACATTTTATAGTTTTCAGAGTACAAGTCAATCAGATTCTTTTTTAAAAGAAGTTATTTTTTCAAACAATATAATGAGAACAGTAATGGAAGTTTTAAAATAGGAGTTATTCATCCTAAATCTCACTTCCCAAACAATCATTTGACTTCACTTTCCCCTGTCTCCTTCGAGTCTTGTCTGCATGTATATATGATATCAACAAAATTGCAATCATTTCATGAATCCAATTTTGAACCTTGGTTTATTTACTTATTATTATAACCTATTCATTTTCCATGTTGTCATATAATCACTTTAACAGATTCTAAGGATGCTATACTAACAGTGAACTCTGGGAAGGGGAAGGGCAGCCGGTGGGCTGATCTTTGGGTTAGGGGTAGGGATGGAAATACTCTTTTTTTTTTTTTTTTAAACTTCCCAAAGTAGCAAAAACCAATACTTCCTTAGCAAATGAAAGCAAGGGATTTAGAGATTGTTCTGGGGAAACTGCTTTACTGATTGAATGGGAATAGTCACAATTCAAGAAAATATATTGACTGATTTTACCAGTGCTGTCTGAATATTCTCTAACCCTAACTCTAAAATGTAGCATTTAACATTTGGAATTCATCTTGAAAGAAAAGTGTCCCAAAGCATCAAGAACATTTATTTGCTACACTTATTACAGTGGATAACTGAAATATTTATATCCATCTATAATTTTCAGTTACAGAAACTTTCAGTTTTCAATAGCTATTCAGAAATTCTATGAAACTGGATAAAATGCAAATAGGTTTTTTGTATGAAGAGGCATTTTAGTCATATTTGATTTTATCACCTTTCTTGGAATGAAAAACTAAGCTGACAGTGTTAAGTGTTGAATTGGGAGGTATGAATTGGTAAAGACAGGTTTGGGAACACTTATCATGCCAAAGTTTATAATCAGAGTAGTGAGCATGCCCCTACAGCAAAAGCAGCCTGTCTCCTAGAATTATCTCTCCTCAGTTAGAAGGAGCCTGTACATACTTGACTGCACCAATGAAAACCCACTGCTTACCTTTCTTTTACAAGATTTATGCCATTTTGTGGATGAATTTAAGGACAAAATATAAGCATGGATCTTGGATTCTTCCTTTCTCTGGCTGCCTGCCACCCGCCCTCCCTTTTATTTTTCTTAATTTAGGGGCCATGTATTTCTAATCAGACTTACTAAAGATATTATGCACCAAAACTTCCATCAATTATTTTTCTTCTTCTTCTTCTTTATCATCATCATCATCATGATGAGATTTTTTTTATATGAAATATTTTTTTATTTTATATTATTTTATTTTTTTGATGGGTCATATGGTAGTTCTCTTTTTAATTTTTTGAGGAAATTCCATAATGTTTTCCATAGTGGCTGCACCAATTTATTTTCTCAACAACAGTGCACAGGTGTTCCCTTTTCTCCATAATCCTGATCAACACGTTATTTGTTGTCTTTTTTTATTATTATTAATTTTTATTGGAGTATAGTTGTTTCACAATGTTGTGTTGATTTCTGCTGTACAGCAAAGTGAATCAGCTACACGTATACATATATCCCCTCTTTTTTGGGTTTCCTTCCCATTTAGGTCACCACAGAGCATTGAGTAGAGTTCCCTGTGCTATACAGTATGTTCTCACTAGTTATCTATTTTATACATAGTAGTGTACATATGTCAATCCCAGTCTCCCAGTTCATCCCACCTCCCCCTTCCCCAGCTGGTATCCACACATCTGTTCTCTACATCTGTGTCTCTATTTCTGCTTTGCAAATAAGTTCATCTGTCTCATTTTTCTAGATTCCACATATAAGCGATATTATACAATATTTATTTTTCTCTTTCTGACTTACTTCACTCTGTATCATCAGAGATTCTTATTGTAGTTTTAAAACTATCTATACTGTCTTAATAAGTCACATTTTTCTAGTATCACCACTTTCTCCAGGTTCAAGAATTGAGACCTGGGTAAAGCAATCACAGTGTTCCTTTCAACTAATTTCTAGTGTTTGTTTCCCACTCAGTTTAAAATGGAATATTTTTTTAAACTGGAATATATTTTGACAGTCTGGGATTTAAAACTTTTTTTAACTCCTAGAGACCAGCCCTGAAAGATCTGAGATTTTACTTAAGAGGTTAAAATAACAAATACCCGCACTGAATAGCTCCTGGAGAACTGGTTAGTTTAACTTTTTATGCTGGCTGCCCAAGGTGGTCTGCTTCCATCTGTGGGGCACACACTCTATTGTAGAGCTCAGAATGCATACACTTCATCCAGTCATTTTCAACGTGCACGAGGGTAGTAGATAGCTCCATTAGGCAATGTCAGAGATGATAAATGTGTCCAAATTACTAGCCAGAAATGCTTAGTAAGCATCAGAAGATGGGTTCTGCTTTCCCAATTATTAAGCAGATTATTCAGAAATACTAAAACATTCGTTTTTCATTGCAGATTGTTGACCAGAAGCCAGGGACAGCTGTCTTCCTGTAATGCCCCATGGCGACGCCCACAGGAAATTTTCCCTTCAGCGTTCAACCCACTAAAAGGTATGAAAGGATGTGCAGTCATTTAGCATCCTTGACATCTAGGATTTGACTGAAAGGTTTTATGCAGAGAAACCCATGGATCCTGGAAGGTCAGTTGTCTACCTTTAGGTGAATTTGTTTCAGTAATATCAAATTGTCTGGTTTTCTCTGCATAAAAATAATGAAATGGTCACAGTATGTGTATGCATTGTCTGCATAAATGTATCGTAGGCCATCTGTATGCATCTTTCTGGGAAGCAGGCCTTGGATCTAAGTCATGATAAATTTAAAATATGGCATTTTCCACGGAGCAACTAAGCCCGTGTGCCACAACTACTGAGCCTGCGATCTAGAGCCCATGAGCCACAACTACAGAGCCCACGTGCCACAACTACTGAAGCTCATGCGCCTAGAGCCCATGCTCCACAACAAGAGAAGCCACTGCAATGAGAAGCCCGCACACCGCAGCAAAGAGTAGCCCCAACTCGCCACAACTAGAGAAAGCCCGCTCACAGCAACAAAGACCCAACGCAGCCAAAATAAATAAATTAATTAATTAATTTAAAAAATAAATAAAATAAAATATGGCATTTTGCTTTGATTCTACAAAAGGTAGAGTGGAGAAATTAACCATCTTTAAGGAACAGTTTTTGAAAATGAGGTCCTAGGACTGTCTGCATCAGAATGATCTGACTTTAACAATTTTATATTTCAGAGTTTCACCCCAGGTAGGGCCTGGGCACCCTGCTTTTTAGCAAACACCTAGGGGATTCTGATACAGATGGCCCCATCATCTCTCATCTAACAAACACTACCCTGAGGAAACAGCAGAGGACTCCGTCAGAGGAACTGAGCTGTATTCTCCCCTTGGTGGAAGGACGGAATTGAGCATTTCCAATACTGAATTATTTTAGGCAGAACTAGTCATAAAAAGGACTTAAGGGCAGTTAGTATCATTACTTTGACAGCTGTCAACTTATTCATCTTTTCTCATTCTGGCATTTCTTCAATTTTTCTCCATGATGAAATGAACCCTTGTGGTCTAGCCATGGACCCTCAGTTATTCTCATTTATGGCTTTGTAGCTCATTAAAGAGCAGAGAGCTATGCATCATCATAGGGGAATGAATCATTAGGGAATGATTCAGTTATCAAATGATTATCCTTTTATTAGTAACTAATAATGTAATGGTGTGACTAGAATTCTAGCTGGATTTTCCCTTCTGACCACTAGAATATTTTATTTTATTTTTTAGTGCTTTCCTTTTTTAAAGTTAATTACTTTTTTTTTTTTTTTTTGGCTGCGTTGTGTCTTCATTGCTGTGCACAGGCTTTCTCTAGTTGCAGCAAGCAGGGGCTACTCTTCATTGTGGTGTGCGGGCTTCTCATTGCGGTGGCTTCTCTTGTTGTGGAGCACAGGCTGTAGGTGCACAGGCTTCAGTAGTTGTGGCACACAGGCTCAGTAGTTGTGGCTCATGGGCTCTAGATTGCAAGCTCAGTAGTTGTGGCACATGGGTTAGTTGCTCCACGGCATGTGGGATCTTGCCAGACCAGGGCTCGAACCCGTGTCCCTGCATTGGCAGGCGGATTCTTAACCACTGCACCACCGGGGAAGGCCCTAGAATATTTTAAATAGAAAGCATACAATAGGAGGTATAGGAAAAATATAGGAGGTATAGGAACATTTGCTTTGAATGATTTGAAACCATTTCTTACGGAACTAGTATAAAGTAGGTAGAGTTCCTATTTAATGCTTTTCTTATTGCTTGGGAATTCCTCAATCTCCTCATCAATTCCTTTGATGAGAACACACAGCTGTCGTACTCCTCTGCTTGCCATCAACCACGTGCCCCTCCTCTTCACTAAGGGGTCTCCAACTAAAACTTTCTCTACACCAGAATTTGTTCTACTGTCAAACTGTGCCTATTCACTTATTAATAACAATGCAGAAATTATAAATTAAATATTATCAAACAAATCTAGCAATACATCAAAAGAATAACTCACCAAGTCCAAGTGGGTTTCATTCCAGAGATGCAAGGGTAAGTCCATTTTAGGAACTCTATTAACTTAATTCATTTTAATAGATCTTGTAAGAAAAGTCATCTAATATTACCTACACTGATGCTGGAAAAGCTCTTGAAAAAAATGTACATCTATTCTTCATAAAAACTCTCAATCCCTAACATGACTGAGTAGATCTGTCTTAACCTGGAAGCCTTCATCATACTTAATGGGAAACCACCAGGATTATTTCCACCAGAGTCAGAAACAAAGGATATTTATTTACTCACACTTCTCTTAAGAGGTCTTGCAGTAACTGGTAAATCTTGTGGACTTTGGTATTCAACTACCACTACCAAGGTTCAAATCCCAACCTTGCCACCTAGAACCTGTGTGACTGTGGGCAATTTACTTAATATTTCTCTGCTGAGTTTCCCTTTCTGTAAATGGGGTAATGATAATACTTACAATCTTAAGGCTGCTTGCTATGAGGTATTAACAGGTTGATAGGAACAAAGTAATTGATAGGTGCATGTAAGTGTTTTGTAAATATTAGCTACCATTGCAGTTATTTAACATTATTTCTGAGGCAGTAGACAAACCAAACAGAAAGAAGAAGGGATTTAGAGGTGTTAAAAGAAGAAATAAAATTATCTACATTTTAGTTACTATAATTGTAAAACTTAAAAATCCAAGAAAGTACTGAAAAACTACAACAAATAGTAAGAAAATTCTTTAAATAGCAGGGTATAAAATTCACATACACAAATCAACAGAGCTCATGTGTTTGAAGAAAAAAATGAATGAAAAGAAAGGCATAGCATGTTCCTGCATGGTAAGACTCAACATCATAAAGATGTTAATCCTCTCTAAATTAAGTTATAAGTCTGACACTGTCATTAATAAAATACAAGGAATTTTTTAAAAACTGGATAAGTTGATTCTAAATTTCATGAGCAGAACAATCATGTGGGAAGTTACAGGGAATTCCTGGAAAATAAGAGTGTAAGTGGTAATTTATTTCACCAGATGTTAAACATTATATAGTCTCAATAATTTTTAGCACACACATAGACAGATTGACTGAATAGAATCTGAGCTTGAAATGAACCTGAACTCATACAAGAATTTAGCATACAACAAAATTGTCATCTAGAATCAGTTGGGAAGAAAGGAACTATTCCCCACTTGCAAAAAAAATAGTGATGGGGTAACAGCCATATGGAAAAATTAGAGGCAGTTCCTGTCAAGAACTGTGATGAGTCTGAGATTTTACCCTGCTTGTAAGCTAACAAGTTGGCCTGCTAGGTTTTCATAGATGCTGTCAGAAGACATGAGACTCCTAGGTCAGAGACAAAAGATTTTCTTGCTCATGGACCAGCAAGAAGCATGAGCTTCACGATTGTGTTAGTTCGTCTTGCTCCCTAGGTAATGCAGAGTTTGGTCCAGATGGAAGCTGCATGGGTTTGTGTCATGGTTGAGGAACTCTGAGCGTAGGCAATTCTCTATCTTATAAGGGGACTGCTAGCAAATCTGATCCAAAGGAAAACATTACCTTTATCACGCTGGACAACAAACAAATCTGCCCTTCGACATGGAGGAAAACACTATTTCTATCTCCCAAGGCTGATTATTATACAAACATCCTTGAAAAGACAGTTCAGAACAAAAGCTGTCACAAGATGCACAGAAACATGAGAGATCCATGGAGAATCAACTCCCCACAGACCCTTACCTTTCCTTTATACCAAGATAAATTCCAAATGGATCAAAGAAGTAAACGTTTACCAAAAAGTAAGCAATATAAGAATGATAAAAAGAGAGAAAATCCTCAGAATGGTAAAGGCCTTTATAAACTATAACACAAAAACATTAAACATAATTTTAAAGTACATGCTAAAATCAAATAAAAGAAAGAAACTTGGAAAAAGAATTTGCAAATCATATTATAAACACATAGCTAATTAACTTAGTATAGCAGTTACAAATAAGATGCTGAATGAAAAACCAAAGACCAATAGAAAAAGGGACAAAAGAGATAAATGGTTCACCAGAAAAGAAAATATAAAGGGCTCCTAAACATATGAAAAAAATTTCAGTTAAAATACACTGACAATATTTTTCACCTATTAGATTGGCAAAAAAAAAAGAAATTTGATAATACACTGTGTTGGTGCTGTGCAGTACAATAAGGTGTATATGCTGAACAAGCCCATCTATTGGATTGGCTACAATATTACTGTTTACAATTTTGAGCCACAAGAAAGTGTTGTAGCTATTTCTAAAAATTAAATTTAAAAATTTTATTCATAATTACAAAAATAAAAACAACCCAAATGTCCCTGTATTAGTCTGCTGAGGTTGCTGTAACAAAATCCCACAGACTGGGTAGCTTAAACAACAGAAATTATTTTCTTGCAGTTCTTGAAGATGGAAGGTCCAAGATCCAGGTGCCAGCTGATTCAGTTTCTGGTAAAGACTCTCTTCTTGGCTTGCAGATGGCCGCCTTCTCTCTGTGTGCTCACATGGCCTTTCCTCAGTGTGTGTGCTCAGAGAGGGAACTCTTGTGTCTCTTCTTCTTCTTATAAGGGCACCAGCCCTATCGGGTTAGAGCCCCACCCTTCTGACCTCACTTAACCTTAATTAAGTTTATAATCAATTTAACCCAAAGGCCCTATCTCCAAACACAATTATATTGTGGGTTAGGGATTCAACATATGAATTTTGGGGGGGACACAATTCAGTCCACAGCAGTCCCTTAACTGGGCAATGAATAAACAAAATCTGGTACCTCCATACAGTGAGATACTATTCAGCAATACAAGTGGACAAATTATTGAAACAGAAAGTAACATGGATGAATCTCGAATTATGCTAAGTGATAAAGCCGGATTTAAAAGGCTATATATTATATGTGCCCATTTATATGACATTCTGGAAAAGACAAACCTATCAGATCAGAAAACAGATCAGTGGTTGCTAAGGAATGGAGAACGGTTTGACACAAAGGGATATAGAGGAATTTTTTTGCTGTGATGGAAGTGTTCCATATTACCTTGTTTGTGGTGCTGGTTACGTGACCGTGTTTATTTGTCAACACTAACAGAACTGGACATTACAAGGGCTAAAGTTTACTGAATCTAAATTATATTTAGTTTTAAAAATGAAAAAAGCTATTCTGTATCCTATACCCTATTAGTTTGTCATCAGACTGTAAGGTTATAATGTCTAATACTGATAATAGTTCTTTCCTACTAAGGATTTCTTATTGTTGTTTTTTGAATTTAACAGAGCCTTTCAGAGAGAGATAATGACTAAAAAAAAAAAAAAAGAATCTCAGTGAAAGTTTAGGGCAAGATTTTTTTCCTGTGGGTTAGGGTGTCCTTTGTGTAACCCCACAAACAGAAAGTCACTAAGTGAGCCTCCAAGCCCACGAACTAATATTTTTGCTATCAAGGTTAAAGTAGAAATCTGTGGAAACAGCCCTGAGCTTTCTTTCTGGGGGCCAGTTTTTTAAAGAATGGACAAAGGCATCAAAGGCATTCAGAGAACATGAGCCCAACCTGCTGTGTCCTGTAGCAACACCTGCTCAGAGGAGGAGAGTTGGGTTCTGTTTCACAATGGATGTCCTCTACCATGTGTCCCCACCTCTCTCCATTTTCCTGCCATCTGCCCAGTGTCCACACAGCGACCAAATAGCATTTCTGCCATGCTTTACCGTCAACAAAAGAAAAATAAACTGGTGAGCAAAGTGCTTCCTTATAGCAACATCAGAATGTTTTTAAACACCACCAAGCAGGAAATAACAGATGAAAGTCACAGTCTCTAAAGGAACTTCTCTTAGAGAAAAACAGTAGCACAGTATTGATAGGCTGTCAGTTAGAGGATGTGGCAACTATGCAGGCACATTCCCTAGGGAGTGTCTCCATTTATTTGATATGCAGTGAAATTTGTTTAAAATATTTTATCATCAGACTAGAAATCATCAGACTGAAAAGGTCACCTGTCCAGGATGAAAACAAAAACTACTTTCCTCTAAAATAAAATCTCCCACCCTACTCCTTACCCTGAGATTCCTTTCATCACTTCCCCAATAGTTAGCTTTACATCCTGTGGAAAGAGGGGTGTGAGTCTGTAATCCAAAATATTTCCAAGTTGGAGGATCAGTGTGAAAAGTAGATGGGAGTGGGACTGGGGTTGTGTAAATGGGTACAGTTCTTGGAGGAGCGCTGGACCCCTGTTCTCTAGGACCTGAGCCTCCAGCCCTTACTGTGGGTCTGAGGTCTCTGTTCCTTGGGACCGGCCTGCACGGGAAGAAAGTGCAGCCACTGTGGAGAATAACTCTGCAAGATAGCTGGCGGTCAGGTAGGTGCGCATGTTCACTGCTGCTCTGTTGCTGCAGCTGCAGAAGCAGCTCTGCACTGCCTTTGTCAGGTCTGGGCTGCCCGATGAAACCCACGGAAATATCTACTCCTCTCCACCCCTCTCAGCCAGTCACTCATCCCTATTTTTAGGATTCCTTAGCAACTGAGCGGCCTGTTATTCCGTAACTAATATTTTGCATTCCTGATTCCATTCCTACAGTTATCACCCCCTCCTTCCTCCTAAATGTATGCCATATTGTCCCTGCAAGTTCTCCCCGTGAATGTATGTCTTATTGTTCCTGCAAGTTCTCCAAGGACAGGAAAAGCACATTCATCAGGATCTGCTCTGTGCCTCATAACTCCTGGATTCACGAAATTCTTCCTCTGTCAACCCTAAATTCCTTCTAATGAAGTTGAACCCTACTCCTCGCTCTCCATCTTCACCAGAGACGAGGAATAGCCAATCAACATTCTCTTTGTAATAAACTTTCATTTTGCTTAATCAGAAACAAGAAAAGCATGATATTTTAAAAAATCAGTTATCTGCTTTTGAAGAAGTCAAAGGGCAAGAGAGCTGCATCTGGCCCACTCTGCCCCACTACCGAAGGAGGTCAGGGGAGAATTCCTTCTTTAAGTCACCACACCTAAGGAATACTGCCATTTTGTTGTAAATCAAAGCAGCATTTGTGCTACTGTTGCAAGATGTTATAACACAATGGAGTAGGGGGAAATCTCTGCCTTTTTTTTTTTTTTTTTTTTTGCGGTACGCGGGCCTCTCACTGTTGTGGCCTCTCCCGTTGCGGAGCACAGGCTCCGGACGCGCAGGCTCAGCAGCCACAGCTCACAGGCCCAGCCGCTCTGCGGCATGTGGGATCCTCCCGGACCGGGGCACAAACCCATGTCCCCTGCATCGGCAGGCGGACTCCCAACCACTGCGCCACCAGGGAAGCCCAAATCTCTGCCTTTTTAAACTTAGGATCATTTATAATCATTAAGTCTTGGCAGGTCTAGTCCCCACCCATCACTCCCTCTTACTAACAGCTTGTTCCTATTCTTAGCTTGGTGGGAATGTTTGACTATGTGATGTATTTGGGGAAAATAAGCTAGAGTCACTGAACGTACAAAGGAAGAAGCTCATTTTGTAGATATTTAAATTAAGATAGTGCTAACCTTAAAAAAAAAGTCTATCTTCACAATAAAATCCAATTTTAAATGTATCATATTTATTATGAACATTTCTTTCTAATGAAAAAAAGATTCTATTTGTCTTTTACCATGAGAACTTGGCAATAGCCTGTTCTATAGTGAGTTTCAACAAATACCAATGTACTTTCAAGTTGGACAGTGTGGGTTCTAGGCTCACTGATAGGAATTTTGTACTTCTGCTTTTCTGTGGCAGCTGGTATGCTCCACTGAAGAATTTTTTCCTCAGTGGAGGCTGAAGCAGGACATTCTTTGGGGCAGGCCTTTCATTTTCTTGCCAACTCTTTGAAGCTTTGCCCAGTGCAAAGCTCACGTCACTCTAGTACATAGTGGAATGACAAGATGGAATTTGCAGTAGCATGAGCTCTGTGAGCCCAGGAATTGTAAACTCTTTGGATATAGATTAGAATAATACTTTCACTAACTAATACCAACACTAACTTCAGCCTAGTAAACTAAGATCGAAAATTAAAGAAAGATGTGTGGTATTCTTGGTATATTAGAGCCACTGATTGCCTCAAAGAGCCCCCTTTTACCCAGAATATTACACGCTTCCTAACAGCCCAATGGAGAAAGTCACCATTATGACTCTTACCCCTAAGATTAAGGTATGTGTAGATTTCATACTTCACTCTATAATTTTGCCATCAGAGTCTGTCTTTTAGACATTGTCATCTGCTCTTAGTAAATGCTGTGGATAAATGTATTCTAACAACTTCATCCACATTAATATATACATTTTCCTAAAAAAATTATTTTAATTCTCATGTATACTTACTAAATGATGTGAATAACTTTTATTGTTATCAAAGATAAGCCAAAAAGACTACTTTTGCGTCAGCCAGCTGTATGTTTGAACAGAATTATTTAGGCAATTTGCCTCAATTTTCAGAATCACATTGATCCAGCTGACACTCTGGTAATTTTAGTCAAATGCTGCTTGGGATGACCCCGCCCAAATGGTTCACTGGGGACCTTAGGGACCCAGAAGTCTTTGGTCCCCTAAGTCTAAAAGCTTTTAGCCAAGGAGCTAGAGGCAGAAGTGGAAATTAACCAATCCATGCTACCACCCTCACTGCCACCCTGCCCTCTGCAAGCTTTTCAGTCCAGGACAAGAGTCCATCTGAGATCTGGCTTGTTTCCTTTGTTTCAGAAAGCACCAAGAAAGGGAAGCTCTGTGCTCTCTAGGGATGCTCTTCCTAAATTCCTAGCATCAGGATTTGATGGTTCTAAGTACAGCAATGGAGCCCTCTCCCCCTCTTCTCTTCCCCTGTAACTTTCTATCTCCTCCAGCAGGAATAAATGGTGGGCATCATGTTTCTCCAACCTCAGCCAGAAACTAATTAAATTCTGGTACCCAAAGGGGCCCTTTTGTTCTTTTACTAAAGGCAAGTCCAGCATCTTCTGTGTTTAATACCTGAAAAGCCAGTTTGTAATAGAAATTTATGGGTAATACACCTAGAAACAATACATCCAAGTAGCTCCTTATGGTGAGATTTTGCCAAAATGTTCTATTTCATTCTTATGTAACTCCTATGAGCTAATTTGTGAAATAAGATTTTGGCCCTAAGCACATTTCTTAGAAGTAAATAAGGAATTTAGGTAAATATTATGCAAGTGACTTTGAGCTACTACTCCTGTATTCCCTCCACTATCAGTTTTAATAACAGTTTTTAAAATACCATGTTTTGAAGGGAGCTTTATTTTTCTCAGCTCTGTCTCCCATCTGCTACATTTAGTAACAAAGCCATAATCTGGGGTTTATGATATTAATTGCTGTGGAGATTAATGTAATGCTATGCTCTTAAGGTTTTACTGAGACAGCATGGATGAGTAAAGGGGTTTGAAACATAAATAATACACTACAGTAAGCATTTGAGAAAAGTAAAACATTTAATAAATAGAATCAATTTTAGAATTAATATGTACTCACCTTTGTACTCACATATTGCTTGGTTGCATGTACAATTTAAAGGATTAGGTCAAAGCAAATTCTGTTTGAAAAAAAAACCTATTACTTGTGAAATGAAACTGCACACAAAAGAAGAGATGATGTTATTGTATTTCAAAGTGACCTCCATTCTACATCCCAGCATAAAATATTTTTACAAAGATAATTGACCTCTCTTCCGCCTCAGAATACTAGATTAGTGACACCTGGTTATGGTGTGTGTGTGTGTGTGTGTGTGTGTGTGTGTGTGTGAACAAGTATAGGAGGAAAGATAGCCCTGTAATAGAAGACTTTTCTTGCTTCAATAATAATTTTCTTAAAGCCTTTTATTCCTGCCACTAGAGTGAAAGGAAACAATGCCTCTCTTTCTTAGCACCTGCCTGCCTTCCCATTCCCTCCAGTTCAAGGTAGAAGAAAAATAGGCCTGAGCCTTCCTCCAAGCTTCCTGTCTCAGGAATTTACTAACCCCTGGGAACTGGTGAGCAAATTACAACATCCATGTTCAACAACAACAACAAAAGGAACCTCTACCCTTATCTTGTGCTATATGCAAAAATAGATCATAGACATAAATGTACAACCTATAAACTATAAAACTTCTATAAGAAATCATAGGAGAAACATTTTGACCTTGATTTAGGCAAATTTTCTTAGATATAACACCAAAAACATGTTTTATTTAAAAAACAACTGATAATTTGGATTTCAAAATTTTAAACTTCTCCTCTTCAAAAGACACCACAAAATGAAAATACAAGCTACAAACTGGGAGAAAATATTTGTAAAATGCATGTTGTTTAAAAGATTTGTATCCAGAATATGTAAAGAGTTCTCTAGACTCAATCATAAAAAACAAGTGCCACTACACACCTATTAGAAAGACCAAATCTGGAACATTGACAACACCAAATGCTGGCAAGGATGTAGAATAATGGGAACTCTTATTCATTGCTGATGGGGATACAAAATGGTACAGCCACTTTGGAAGACAGTTTGGCAATTTCTTACAAAACTAAGTTTTGTAAGTTTCTTACTCTTACTATACAATCCATTAATCATGCTGGTATTTACTCAATGGAATTGAAAACATATCCACACAAAAACCTGCACACAGATGTTAATAGCAGCTTTATTCATAATTGCCCAAACTTGGAAGCAACTAAAATGTACTTTAGTAGATGAATGAATAAATAAACTGTAATACAGCCATATAGTGGAATACTATTCAGCACTAAAAAGAAATAAACTATCAAGTCATTAAAAGACATGGAGGAAACGTAAATGTGTATTACTAAGTGAAAGAAGCCAATCTGAAAGGGCTTCATACTGTATGATTCCAATCATATGACATTCTAGAAAAGACAACTCTATGGCAATAATAGAAACATAACTGTTTCTTGGGAAGGGGCGGTAAAGGTATAGGCAGAGCACAGAGGATTTTAAGGGCAGTGAAAATACTCTGTATGATATTCTAATTATGGCTATACGTCACTATACATTTGTCCAAACCCACAGAATGTACAATACCAAGTGTGAACCTAAGATAAATATGAACTTTGAGTGATTGTGATGTGTCACGGTAGTTTCATACTTGGTAACAGATGTATGTACCATTTTGGTGAGTAATGCTAATAATGCAGAAGCTGATTCATGTAGGGAGGTGCTTGAGGATATGTGGAAAATCTCTGTACCTTCCTCTCAATTTTGCTGTGAACCTAAATCTGCTCTTCCAAAAAGGTCTTTAAGTAAGTAAATAAACAAGTGGAATTATTCATAATCATTCTAAACTAAAAACAACACAAGTGTTCCTCAACCAGTGAATGGGTAACAAACTGTGGTACTGTATACTGCAATCTGTATACTGCAATAAAAAGAAATGAACTACTGATGCATGCAACAACATGAGGGAATCTCTAATACATTATGTTAAGTGAAAGTAGCTAGACTCAAAAGTCTACATACTATATGAGTCCTTCTAAATGTCATTCTGGAAAACAAAACAAAACCAGAGGGATAGGAAACATTGGTGGCTGTCAGCACCTGGAGATGGGGAGAGGGGTTGATCACAAATAGGCTTAAGTGAATTTTGGGGGATGATGGAACTATTCTATATCTTGATTGCAGTGGTAGTTACATGACTAGAACTCATAGAACTGTACTCTATGAGGAATTTTACTGTGTATAAATTATACCTAAATTTTTTTAATGTTAAAAACAAACAAACAAAAAAACCCTAAAACAACCTCTGACCCAGAGTTGGTATGGTCACTGTTGACGGAGACTGCTGGCTTCTTAGCTCTCTACAAGTGGGGTTGCCAGCTAATCCCACACATGTTTTATTTCAGGTCACACGGGTTGTGCAATGGTTTGTCTCCTTTCTCGTAGACAGCTGCTGACTGATGTTGAAAGACAAGACAAGGAGAACTTTCTCTTTCCTTTATTTCTTTTCCATTTCTTCCTCCCCTTTCTGCTTTTCCCCCAGCTCTTTTCTTTCACTCCTTTTCCCTATTGATTTATCAGTCTGTGCCTAGCTGAAAGAGATCTGCTGGAGGCTATGGTGAGTGGGGCAAAGGGAAGCATTTGCTCTGAACAGAAGTGTATTAGTAAATGATTAACAACGGGCTTTCTGAAACACACACATGAATGCACACACAGATTTATTTTAAATTCTACTGATATAAAGGATATAGAACACATAGTTTATAAATAATAATAGAATATACATTATTCTTTAGTGTGAATTCCATATAGCCAATTGATTCCCAGTGAATGTTTCATTGATTTTTGCTGAACTTTTGTATCTGTAGCCAACATACCATTGTAAATAACAAACAAGTGTAGTTTTGACAAGAATCCTGGCTGTTATTTTCACTGACATTAATGATTAAGATGAAAGTGAAACAACAAAGATATGTGTTGGAACTTGACTCATTATTCATCAATGACCTGAGTGACTTGGATGAATTTGATAATAGTTTTTGAATACTGGAGGAATAGTTCCTTGAACTTTGTGCTAGTCACAATGTAACAGCTATAGACACGACATATTTTTAAGTTTAATCTACAGTATTAACATTTTCTCCATCACTATACAATCAACAAAACAATAAATTGAGCCCAAATTTGGAGCATCCTTCTATTTCCACGGTTTAAATACTCTCACACTGAACAATTCCAAACTACCAACGTGAAATCACTGGACAAAGAGAAGTCCTCCAGCACACCATTATACACTATTTCCACCATCCAGATACAGTAGATGGAAACAGCATCAGGAACACAGGCAACAGCAAAATGTAGTAAAATAAGTTAAAATGATGAGTTTTGAGTATGACCTTTGCTCTGAATGTAATTTATTTAATTGAAAGCTTACATCATCGAATTTTTAATAATGACTGTGTTTAAGAACTAGCTCACAAAATTCCTGAAATTTAACAATCAGTTTTCTAGCACTTCTTTGAGCTGGCTCCAGCCCATTAAGTATCCGAGTGCAAGGCTATGGGCCCCTGCCCCACCACAGATTCTGCAGCAGCAGAGGCAGTATGAAGGGAGAATGGGTGCAAACCTATGTTGCTTCCCCAAGCGCCACTACCCTCAAAAGCAGCCAGGGCTGCTTTAGCCTTGTGGGATATTTCCCTGAGCCATTCAGACTGGTTGTCAGGGCTAAAATATCAATGTCATCAGCCACATCTTAAACTGTATGAGAAAATGGATGTGGATTTCAGTGGCATAAATGGTTTGGTGTTCTTCATTAAATTTCATCCATTAAAATATTCTCTTGTTGCTAATGAGGATTTGTTGTTCAGGGAAAATATATTATTCTGAAATTCCTTTTATTTTTAAAGTCAAATATGGGAAGATAGTCATCAAAATGTGAACAATTATCTTGGATGGTGAGGTTTCTTTCCTTCTTCTTGCAATTTTCTGTGGTTTACAAATTTTATACAATAAACATGTAACACCATGGTAATATGTAAAAAAATTGAGATAAATCTTTGGTAACTTGATATTTAAAAGTGTATTGATGTTATGCTTTAAAGACCAAAAGAATAAGTTGCATTTTCGGTAAAAGAATGCCCCTGGAAACAAACATTACTATGTTCAGTTTCATTTAAAAGCCAGATGTCCAGGAATTGGATATGGCTAATTATCAATTTCTACCCAGATGGAGTGTTTTCTTTTTTTCTATCATTAGATGGAAAAACACAGAATCTCTGGCTGCTTACTTTATTACATTTAGTCACTTTAGTTGGAAAGCTTTAAGGAATAGGTGGAGCTTAGATAAATGTCAGTTTATTCTATTATGAATGAAAAGTTGAAGCAGGTACAAGAGATAGAAGGCAAAGAGTTAAAATGTGTAATTAGTTATGTGATGAAGATTTTTAAGCCTGCTCTTTGTCGAATTCCAGCAGTGTTAGAAATGGAATATATCCCTTCTCATGTATTAATCTTCTTCCTGTATTAATCTGTTGCTGTATAACAAATTACTCTAAGACTTAGCAGCTAAAAACAATGGCTATTATTTCACAGTTTCTATATGTCAGGAAGTTGAGCATAGTTTATGAATTACTTGGCTCCCTGTAGCTCAAGGTCTTTCTATGAAGCTGTTAGCCAAGGCTGTGGTATCATCTGAAGGCTTGACTGGGAGAGGATCCACTTCCAGGCTCACTCACATGATTGTTGTGGGATTGCATTCCTTGTGAACTGTTGGACTAAGAACCTCAGTATCTTGCTGGCTTTTGGCCAGAGCCCTCCTCTGTTCCACGCCATATGGGTCTCTGAATAAAGCAGCTCACAACGTGGCAGCTGGCCTCCTTAGAGCAAACAAGCAAGAGAAACATCTAAGGTATGATATTTGCTTCCTGTCTTTCAGGGCTCACTGTTCTCCACTGCCAGGTGTCCAGTGCCTCAAAAACAAACAAACAAACAAAAACATTGCTTCACATATTTCATCCAGTTTGGGGTTGTTTAAAGCTTGAGGGTGTACCTGGTACTTATTACTCCATCTTATCCAGAAGTGGAAGTGTCTGAAAATCTTTATTAATAATCCTATCATACTTCTCTGCTAGAAACAAATTTAATTTAATTTCTTATATTTTTATTTTTGTAAGCATAAGGTAATGTGTTTTAAAATTATTCTTATTGATTAAAGAAAAACTACCAGCACAAAAAGTAAAATTAGAAATAAATGTCTTAATGAGATGGACTGGGGGAATTAATAGGGCATTAATAAATGTTAAATTATTCTTTTGCTTGGCATTCAAGGCAATGAATCATTGAGAAATGCTTGCTTCTCTTTGGTAAAGTGGTGGGATAGCCATTGTGAAAATGGAGTCGAGAAAGAGAACCAGTATGACTCTGGATGCCTTCTCAGGCAAATCAGTTTTAGAGACAAAGTCATATGAAAGTTGTTGATCTGAAATCACTTCCTTAAAACCATCCCTTACACATATTATTATTTCCCACATGTGCCATGACATAAAAATGGTTGGGAAGCACTAGTGTTGACAGTGCTCCATATCCCATTTCTGTTTGTAACTATGACTGGCTAAACTGTGTCTTTGCTAGACTTCTCCAAGAAGAACTAGCAACCACCTCTGCAGTGGTCCTCCGCTGGAGTCTTCCTCTCCTTATGTTCTGGGCTGGAGTCTTTCCTCCCCTTATGTTCTGGGCTGGAGTCTTTCCTCCACCTTGGTTCTTCTGTCACTTCCTGTCTTACAGATACTTGTCAAAAATCTCTAATGAACTGATGGAACACTCTCCCATTCTCAACATTCATGGATGTTTTCCCTTTTATGTACACTTATTAGTCAGGGAGCAGGTCCAGGTTTTGTCATGAATAGGTTTTGGATGTGGACCTTGTCAAATGCTTTTCTGAATCAATTGATAATGATCATATGATTTTTCTTCTTTAGCCTATTGATATGTAGATTACATTGATTGATTTTTTTAAAAAATGTTAAACAGTCAGGCATACCTGGAATAAGTCCTACTCGGTCATGTATATTTTTTTAATACAGTGTTGGATTTGATTTGCTAATATTTTGTTGATGATATTTTCATCTAAGTTTAAGGGAGATGGTCTGTAGTTTTCTTTGTTGTAATGTCTTTATCTAATTTTGGTATCATAGTAATACTGGCCTTATAAAGTGAATAGAGAAGTGTTCCTTCCTCTTCTGTTCTCTGAACAGATTGTATAAAATTGGTGCTCATTTTTCTCAGAATACTTGAAAGGATTCTCCATTTCTTTTTCCAGGGAATTATAATGACAAGTTCAATTTCTTTAATGGTTATAGGACCATTCTATTTCATCTTGTTTGAGTTTTGGTGGTGTGTAGAATTGGTCTATTCTGAGTTGTTGAATTATAAGTTATTGGTGTCTGTGATATTCCCTTATTACTCCTTTAAAGGCTGCAGGAACTATAATGATAAACTGTTTCATTACTGATATTGATGATTTGTGTCTTCTCCCTTTGGCAGTCTTGCTGGAAATCTATTAACTAGCTTTTTGTTGCATTTGTTTGTTTTGTTTTATTTTGTTTTCCAGTGTCATTGATTTCTGCTCTTTCTTTTTTCTAGCTTCTTAAAGTTATTGATATGAGACTTTCCTAATGTAATCTTTCTAATTTTTCTGAGTAATATTTAATGCATAAATTACCTTCTCAGCACTACTTTAGCTGTAACCCAGAAATTTTGAAATGTTGTATTTTTATTTTCATTCAGTTCTGTGTATTCTTTTTTTTTAATATTTATTTATTTGGCTACGCTGGGTCTTAGTTGTGGCATGCGGGATCTTTGTTGCTGCATGTGGGATCTTTAGTTGTGGCATATGGGATCTTTAGTTGAGGCATGCGAACTCTTAGTTGTGGCATATGGGATCTAGTTCCCTGACCAGGGATCGAACCTGGGCCCCCTGCATTGGGAGCGCAGAGTCTTAGCCACTGGACCACCAGGGAAGTCCCAGTTCTGTGTATTCTTTTAAATTTCCTTTGAGACTTCTTTGACAAGATGTGATTTTTTTGTTTGTTTTAGGCTGCATTGCATGGCTTGCAGGATCTTAGTTCCCTGACCAGAGATTGAACCCGGGCCTTCAGCAGTGAAAGCACAGAGTCCTAAACACTGAACCATTAGGGAATTCCAAAAAAGGTATGATTTTAGAGGGTGTTGTTTAATTTCCAAGTATTTGGAAGATTTCCTGTTGCCTTTCTCTTATTGATTTTTAATTCAATTCCATAATGGTCAGAGAACATACTTTGTATAGTTTCAATTCTCTTAAATTGTTAACATTTGTTTTCTGACCCAGCATTTTGTCTATTATTGGTGCTTGAAGAAAAAAATGTGTATTCTGCTATTGTGGGTAGAATGTCTATAAATGTCATTTAGATCCTGTTGGTTGATTGTGTTGTTTAGGTCTTCTATATGTTTGCTCATTTTCTGACTCTTAGTTCTATCAGTTGCTGAGAGGGGGATGTTGAAGTCCCCAATTATAATTTCAGGGATCAATGTTTTATGAGAGATCAATTTTGGAGTCCCTGTGTAAGAGAAAAAAAATAGAAAATTTGAATACAAATTTAAGTAAGGAAGTAAATATTAATTTAGAATGAGAAAAAAATCACAACAAATTATACATTTGGAATGCTAACATAAAATCCACAAATATCACAAAATCCAAAAAACAATATAGTATGTTTATTATTTTACTGCCTGACATACTTCTATAATACTTTTTCCCTACATTTTTTGTCTGGATTCTCTTTACTTGCCTCTGCATATGACAGTGATTTTGTTTTATCATATTTGTATCAATTGAAAAGATCATTCAGTGTTTCTTCAAGTATGGTTGCTCAAAAAATTTTTTATTACTGATAAGTTTTTTTTTTAGCTTGACAACTTGTAATTTTTTAAGATTGTAGTCACATTTGGGGACGCTTCTATTAGGTTTCATTTATAGGAGCTATAAAATTTGGAAGAATTTTCTACAGACTAGCTTCTGGCTCTGTACTTCTGGTACAAGGGCCATAGGATGTGTTCATATTGCAGCACAACCTCTGGCCCTGCACCTTGGTGTTACGATACTGGGAAAGTCAGACAATGGTTGGAGGACTATTCCTGGAAGCTATTCCTCTGCAAGGATGGCTAGCAATAAAATACTACTCACAGAAGTGACTGTGAATCATATAAATATTCTCCCACTCAATTCTAACAAATTGTATCCCAAGCTCAACTTCCATTTAACTGGATTCCAAAATGACTCCAACCACTCTAATACTACCTGACACAAGGAGAACTGTGATAGAGGGGAAATCAGAGTAGGAAGAGACAATGCCCTTAACCAATTGTGGTTGAAATATATTACTTTTGCAGGTTTTAGAAAATCGTACAAACACATGAACATATTGCTAAGGCACCTTCCAGGACCTTGGAAAGGGCCTGTGCAAATGGGCGTCTTTGAAGCCTAACCTTCATTAGTTTCATTGAAAATTAAGCCCTGCTGACATTTTAATGGGATACAGAGAGAAGGGAGGTAAACACGTGTACTTAGTCTGCTATCTTGAAGCAGAAGTTTCTTGGATGTCTTTTTTTTTCCTTAACTATTATGAAAGTTTCCAAGTATACCCAGAAGCACTGAGAATGGTATAATGGATATTCATGGTTCTCATCCACCAAGTTCTAAAATTATCAAATTTTGCTGATCTTGTTTATTTGGATGCTTCCAGTTCAAGACATTGTAGGGCATAGGTACAAAGATGAATGAGACATGGATTCTGCCCTCATGTATGTACCTGGTGAAGAAGATGAGGCATGAGCCCTACACACCATGTCATACTGCCCAAAGGAGAACCCGGGACCGTGGAAAGAGAGAACACCTTCAGCCAGGAATGACCAGTAAAAGCTTCCAGGAAGAAATGGGCTACTTAGGAAACAAGTACATTTTTTTAACTTGTTCAAGCTAAGACAGAATTGAAGTATCTGAAATACATATTTCTGATTTTTCACTCTAGAATGTTCCTCTTGGCTTTCGGGAAATAGTTCAACCTCTTTGCTCTTTATCTAGATCTCTAATACTCAGATTCATCCAGATTTGAGTAACATTTATTGAATGCTTGGTAGGTGCCATGCATTTTCACATACAATATTTCATATAATCCTCACAACAAGCCTGAGAGACAGATACCATCATCCCCATCCTTGAAGATGAGAAGACAGATCCAGAGGGACAACCTGCCTAAGGCTGCACAGATAGGAAGCATAACTAAAATCCAGGATTCTAATTCCACTTTTAGTATTCTTGAAGTTATACCTGTATCTGCATGGTACTTTCCTTAAACTTTTCAAAGGATTTCCCCAGTTCAGAAACCCTCTGTGGTTCCCAGTCACTACAAGATAAGACTGATAATGAAAGTCCTTACACTACCATTTCCCTTTCTTTACAATCCAGTCTTTGTTTTCCTTCAACTTTGTCTTCCATTCACAAGACTGCATCTGAACCCTCTTCTGGTGTCTGGGAAGTTGCCTTCCTCATGAAGCAGAGCCCACCTCTCACAATGGAAATCCAAAGTCCATGCGGTCATTCTCCCAGCCTCCCTATCAGTTAGAGCTGTGCTGTCATATATGATAGCCACTAGCCACATGTAGCTATAGAGCACATGAAATGCAGTAGCGTCACAGGTTGAAATGATAATATTTTGGATATATTGGCTTAAATAAAATATGTTGTTAAAATTAATTTCACCTTTTTCTTTAATTTTCTTAATGTGGCTCCTAGAAAATTTAGGATTATGTATATGGCTTGCATTATATTTCTATTGGACAGCATTGAGCTAGAGTGTTAACATGGGACTGGGTTGTGTCAGTCATTTGTCCCCAAGCTTGGGACTGACAGCTAGCATGGTGAAGTCACAGTGACCCTCTGTTCTAATGAGAGTAGTGGCAGCGATAGTAACTGTATCTGTTTCCAGGGGCAGCAGTGACATCATCCAGTGTCTAGGTCAAGTGCTGTTGGTGGTCCCAGGTTTGGTTATCTGTATCCAGCAGTGGATACCGGGGTGGCTCCTCAGGACCAGTTCTGGGCATAATGTTGAGTGTTGCTCCTGTATATCCTACAGGCACCCAATATTCTTCTAACGAATGCCTTTTCTGCTAAGGTTCTTCATGAATTCTCTCCTCTCCACCCCAGTCCACAATGATTCTTCTTTCACATCAACAGTGAATCAGATGCAAACTACACACTTGACACTTGACCTGTGCTAGTTATATTATCACAGGAAAGTACCTTTCTCCTCAGCCAGACTGTAAAATTCCCCAGGGCAGGAACCCTGGTTTTTTTTGCATAATTGTTTCTCAGTAGCTGTCAGGTCATCTTGGTTATGTCATCTCTGGAGGAATACTTGTTAGCTATCGCTGCAGAGCTCTGAGGTAGACAGAGCAGCTATCATAATTCCTGTTCATGCACATCAGGAGACTTGCTCCATGGGGTAGAGGGACTGGCCCCAAAGTCCTGCAGCTGGTTGCTGCCAAATTGAGACAGTAACCCAGAACTCCTCACTGCTCATCCCCACCTCTTTCCTCTACTTCAGGCCCTAGCATATACATATATATATGTGTGTGTGTATATGTACACACACACACACACACACACACACACACACACACCATGGTGTATTTGTTTCTAGGGCTGCTGTAACAAAGTGCCACAAACTGGGAAGCTTAAAATAATGGGTATTTATTGTCTCACAGTTCTGGAGGCTATAAATCTGAAATCAAGGTATTGACAGGACCATGCTTCCTCTGAAACCCGTAGAGAAATCCTTGCTTGCCTCTTCCTAAATTCTAGTGGTTGGCTAGCAAACTTTGGTGTTCCTTGGCTTGTAGCTACATAACTCCAATCTTTGCCTTTGTCATCACATGGCTTTCTCCCTGTGTGTCTCTTTCTTCATATGGCTGTCTTCTTATAAGGACACTAGTTATTGGATTAGGGGTCCACCCTACTCTAGTATGACCTCATTTTTTTTTTTTTTTTTTTTTTTTTGCTGTACGCGGGCCTCTCACTGTTGGGGCCTCTCCCATTGCGGAGCACAGGCTCCCAACGCGCAAGCTCAGCGGCCATGGCCCACGGGCGCAGCCGCTCTGGGGCATGCGGGATCCTCCCGGACTAGGGCACAAACCCGTGTCCCCTGCATCGGCAGGCGGACTCTCAACCACTGCGCCACCAGGGAAGCCCTAGTATGACCTCATTTTAACTAATTACATCAGCAATGATCCTACTCCCAAATAAGTTCATACTGGTTAGTACTTGAGATTAGGAATTCAACATATCTTCTGATGGGTGGGGGAATATTCAACCCATAACAGATGTTAACCATAAGAGGAGAGAATACCATAGTAACCAAAGACATTGCCTTGATTCCAGGATTTATTCCGAGGAGGAATCATACTACAGTGGGGTAGAAGGTGGAGGAGTCTTTTTCGGTATATATTCCCACCCACTACTTGGTTTGCTTATGGACTAACTGGGTTTGGTTGACAAGTGTGTGTTATTGTGAGTTAACAGTATACAAACGATGGTGTATAATTCTGATGAGTAGATGGGATAAGTGACTGTTGCAGTAACCCTGTCACTCTTTGCCAGAGAACTGTCTTTGATGACTAAAGTGTTACTTGGAACCTAGATGAAAGAGTTAGTCATACAGTAACAAGCCTAACTGAGGGGATGCAGCTAGCATTTAGGGAATGCACCCATTTTTCTGTATCTCCTCTTTGATCAAACATATAAAAGTTATTAATAAAAAGAAATACAAATTTTAAAAAGACATGAAAAGGAAATGGTAAAATGAGCTCTGCTCTAGTCTGAAAGAAAAGAATGACAGCAGTTTCCAATCAGGCCCTTTGTTGAGATCCTGCACAAGAATAGCAGTATGATTGGGATTCTTAAGTGGCAGTAGCTGAAATTGCTAATGAAAGCCTGCTAATGACACAGACTCAAATCACCAAACAAACCCATCTCGAAATCCAGTTTCTCTAGATGGGAAGGACATGGGCTTTAGGCTCGGCACTATCTCTTAATGTAGAACACTGGGCAAGTGACTTAATCTCTCTAAAGTTTTCTATGTATAAAAACAAGGATAACTACCTAGCAGGGGTGTAGTGAGGATTAAGTGTCTAGCAGAGTACACAGCACATATAATAGGTGCTCCATTAAACTGAAGCCTTTGTCCTTCTAGTTCTGCAAATATCAATATATGCAATACAGGGCTTCCCTGGTGGTGCAGTGGTTAGGAGTCTGCCTGCCAATGCAGGGGGCACGGGTTTGAGCCCTGGTCCAGGAAGATCCCACATGCTGCGGAGCAACTAAGCCCGTGCAGCACAACTACTGAGCCTGAGCTCTAGAGCCCTTGAGCCACAACTACTGAGCCCACGAGCCACAACTACTGAAGCCCATACACCTAGAGCCTGTGCTCCGCAACAAGAGAATCCACTGCAATGAGAAGCCTGCGCACCGCAACGAAGAGTAGCCCCGCTCGCCGCAACTAGAAAGGCTGCGCGCAGCAACGAAGACCCGGCGCAGCCAAAAATAAATAAAATACATTTATTAAAAAAATATGCAATACAATCTCTGCCCACTACCCCACCATCACCTACTCTTTTTCATCTCATTCTCTTTCTCTCCCTCTCTCCCCCTCTCTCTCTCTCATTCCTATTTATAATCTAGCAGAGGAGACATAAACAGGAAATGACTTGCATTTAATTTTTTTTTCTTGCATTTAATTTTAAAAGCCAACAAGTGCAAAACAATGTAGTATACCATTGACTATTTAGGTGCTGACAAACTTCCACATTCACGAATACAACAAACATATTGAGTGACCACCCATGCCAGGCATGGAGCTAGGCATGGGGTATTCACTGGTACATGAAACATCTTCCCTCTCTCGTGGAGTTCACAGTTTAGTGGGGAGCCAGTGAAAAATAATGAACATATAATTTAAAAATATGTTGAGTGCCCTGGAAGAAATGATCAGGTGCAATGATGGAGACTAATGAGAGGGCAGGAGGGAGACTTAGTTTAGGAAGGATAGCCTTTCTGAGGTGACATTTAAATTGAAACATGAAAGATGACAAGCTAGATGTGTAAAGAACCAGAGCAAGGGTCTTCAAGACAGTGGAATCAGCACGTGCAGTGAGGCAGTCAGGAGCTAGAAGTGACTGAGGAGGAGTAGTTCGGGCAGTGTCACCGAGACAGAGGGGCCGCTTGGAGTAAACTCCAACTCTTACCATGGCCTCAATGCCCTACCTAATTTGGCCCCTGCCTCCCTCTGACCTCATTTCCTCCCCAGATGTCCATGCCACCTATTCTTTCTGTCCCTTAAGTGCTGGTCTCATTCCCACCTCACACCTCTGCTTTTGCTCTTTCCTCTGTCTGGAAGGTTCTGCCACAGATGGTCTCATGACTTCTAGCCCCTATGGTCAGTCAGGCCTCAGATCAAGTGTCATCTCTGGAGAGAGATCGCTCGCTAACTACCACTTCTCACTCTCCATCATCTTTTTGTGGTTTGTTATCTTCCCATCCCTTTTCACTATCGAGCATTATTTTGTTTATTTCTTTTAGTCTTTTATTGTTTATTTTCTCCCCTAGAATGTAAGTCCCATGAGTTTATATTACTTACTGCTATAAACCTAGAATCATATCTAGTATATAACAGACACTCAAATATTTGTTGAATTAATGCTGAATGAAATAAAGCTAAAGAGGTAACGCAAAGTAAAAGAACTGATCAAACTGTGTGACAGGGAGGACTTCCTAGAAGAGGTATGTTTTGAATTAAAATTGCGGGGTCAAGAGAGAGGAGGCCGCGTACAGTTACAAAACAAGAATTTAGGAAATTACTCTCTCACTAGAAAAAAAGTTCGCTTTTTCACTAGATTATGAGCATCTTTAGCGCTGGAGCCGAGTTCTACTAATCTATCATCAGCGCCTAGCCTGGGACCTGGCACATAGTAGGCACGAGACAGGTTTTTGCAGAATGACTGTGGGGTGCGCAGAAGGGTGTATTAACCTGGCCGCAGTACAATTCAGGAAAAGCCGGCAGCACCCGTGCAAGGCAGAAGACACCGACGCCGAAGCGGAACACAGCAGCCGTGCGCAGCGGCCGACACTGCTGCGCATTATATAGTTCCCTCTCCGCGAGGCTAGCGGACGCCGGCAACCTCGGCGCACGCCTGCGCACTGCATTCTTCCCGCTTCCGACAAGATGGCGGAGGCCAAGTAGCGAGGGGGCGGGGTGTGGCCGCCGGAAACCCGGCCGCTGCTGGGGGGTGGGGAGGGGAGCTGCGGGTGAAGGCCCGGGAGCAGCGGGCTGAGGCTGGCAGGATGTTGTTCCTGGGAAGCATTGTTGGCTACCGGTAAGGAAGGCGAAGCACAGAGTTGCCTTCCCAAGCCCCCCGGTGCCCCCTATGTACGCCTTCCTCGGCTCGGGTCCGGTCGCCGCGTTGCCTGCTTCGGTACCACCCTGTCCTCTCGGGTCCTGGAGCTCCGGCGGCGGCAGGGGCTGTGTCCGGCAGGAGGGGAAGCGCCGGGGCTGCGTCCGTTCTTCTGTCCGCGGGGCGAACGTCTGGCAGGTGAGTGAAGCTGCAAGCTTCGGCGTCTCCTCCTTTGGCAGACCTTTGTCGGCTTTGCCCCGCCGTTACTTAGACCCTAGTGGTGCTCAGCCGGACCCTGCCGCTCCCTTGTGTCCACGTCCCACCCCCTCCCCGCCCCGCGCCCTCCTTCAGGCCTCCAGTTGGCCCCTGGCTTTGCAGGTCCTCCGTTCTCACCCAGTGGGTGGGGGTTGCGACGCCTGACGCCCTCCGCACCTTTCCTGGCTCCTAGTGAAGCGTCAGCCCTGCAAGCGGTCTCTCCTTCGCGTTAGGTGGGTGGGTCGTCCTCCTGTTTTAGTCGCCTCCCCATCTTCCTGGTTTCGATCTTCTTGCTTCCTTTAAAAGTTTTTAACTGGGGACCTTAGCCGATAGCCTGGCTTACAGAGTTACAAAGAAAAAGCTTGTTATCCAGAGGCCAGTGGATTTTGTTCACCTTGTTGGGGGAATCCAGTCCCCAGGAGACTGGGATGGTTTGGGAGAGTTTGACTCCTTGACCCATCGAACTCCTGCAGAGTTGAGGAATGGTGCCGGTGACGGCAAATGATTGATCATCTAAATTAATCTTTTTCTGACTATCGCAAATCTGGTCTGTAAACTTTGGGTGGGGGACGTAAGTGTTCTAGATCTAGGGAAAGAATTGGGAAGTGTTCGTTTCTTAAAAAGAAGGCTTTATGAATGTAAGAAATGTTATAGTACAAGAAAGGGTGATTTAAGTGATTCTTTTATTCAGTGTTAGCTTACATTGTCCACTGAAGCCTTTAGAATCCCGTACTGTCCAAGCCCTTTGTTTTATTTAGAAAGGACTAAAATGGAGAAAAAGCTTTTTAAACTCAAAACGTCTCAAATTTCTTGAATTCTCAGTTGTTGCTACTACTTAACAATCTTTATAGTACTTGATATTTTCTGTTAAATTTAGCCTGTGCCAGTCTTATTTCTCCTTCCTTTAATATTGGGGCAAGAGTAGTCAGAATTATTGGTGTAAGAAGTTGTCCTAAATAACATGGTACCTTGCCAGAGTTCATAAGTGCAAACTGCAGGATCGAAGTGGTTGGGGAGGAAGTTGCCATGGCTGATTCTCCCATCTTTTCCTGTAGTTGGATAATGTGTCAAGAGCCCCAGAATGGTAAAAATGAGGTTATAAATATAAATGGCATCTTATCCATTGAGATTGCAAATGGGTGGACCTTTTAAAATTAACATTAAATTGAGTGATATCATTTTGTTGAAGCTCTGCTAGATGCTCTCCAAAGTTATTAAAGCACAAACTATCCTTGCCCTATTTGAATTCTGTACTAAAAATCTTTAACAGGTGGGTTACAATTGGCTTGACAGATTTTTTACTTTTCATTCTTCATGACACACATCTGCCTTACCCTTTATTGTAGACTTGACTTTGGAGCTAGAATTGTTCATTTTCAAAGGAGAGGAGGTAGTTTAATGTTTGATTCCTGTATGGGCTAATTAATTCATTTGTTTGTTGCTAGCCTTCACTTTTCTACAACCAAGGACTGCATGTTTTTAGAGCTGGTTGTCTCTCAGTTTTGTGCTTTAAGCTGAAAGGATGTAGGACTGCTGAGCCCCAGTCAGTGGCTCACTGCCCCGGGCATTGTGTCGAGACCTTTCTGGCCACAAACAATCACTCTTCAACCTTAATGGAACCTGTTTTCTCTCTCTTTCTCTCCCCCTCTTCCTCTCTTTAGGAAAACACCCCTCTTTGTCTCTCTATTCATTCAACCCATTAGCCTACTGCTGCAACTCATTTGCCTCCCCGTGTAACTAGGATCCCATGGTCATCAGTTTTTACCAAGCTGTCATTGATGCTTTAGAATGCTTTACTTTCTGTAGATCTTTTATCTTTCTAGTCCCCTGTCCTGAACAAGTCTCATCACTAGCTTTGTCAGTTTGACCCCAGAAATCCTGAAGGATACAAGAGACAGTTATGTGAGGATATTGGTTTGCTTCCATACCAATTAGTGTTCTGCTTATCTGCTGGATCTTTAGTGTTGATTGTGTTTCTTTTTGTCTTACTTACTGAAGGTTTTTATAGCAAATAACTCTTACTTTCCTGAGAAAAATCTCAGCCATCTGAGGTATAATCTTTTCTATCTTGGTATCATTTCCTTATTTACTCATATCTCAAGAGAAGAAATGTCCTTCCTTTTTTTTAAAGAGCAACCTTCTCCAGATGTGTCCACGATCATCCCTCCCCATCTTTCTTTCTCCATAATTGTCCAATATCACTCCTTTTTCAGTCTCTCCCTCTCTAGCCGATATACATGTTTATGTATACCTTTTCCAGGGCTGCCAAAATACAGTGCTCTGTGCTGTGCAATTCAGGGAGGCCAGTCTGAATATTGAGCCTGTTGTGCCACTGTATTTTTACTCTTTAAGCCCAGGAGCCTGGTATAGTAGGAAGAACATTGATTTTTAAGCCACATAGATCTGGTTTTGAAGTCTGCTAAAACCAATTTAGTGGCTATGTGTCGGTGGGCAAGTTACTACTGAGACTCTATTCTTTATCTATCAAATAGAATGTTACAGTTACCTCACAGAGTTGTAATAGAAGTTTAACCCATGTTACATGTCTTTCCAAGGGTTTGGTACATTATGGAGTTCTTAAAAATATAAATTATTCTTTCCTTTACACTCTGACTTCCTTTACCATTTCAGCACTGAAATTGCTTTTTTAAGTCACCTATGACAGTCTAATTACCAAATCTAATGGCCTTTCCTCAGTCATCCTTGGTTTCCTTAGACCATTTTTGAAATACATTCTATAGGAATAAAATCTGATTTCTTGGTTCTTGTGCATTGTACTTCCTGATTCTCTTACTTCTCTGAAAACTTCTTTGCATTTCCTGTACTGTCTTGATTTTGCTCTCCCCGCTAAACATAGCTGTTTCCTACATCAGTTAGGATGCAAACTGAACGTAAAAACAAAAGAAATGTATTAGCTCAGGTAATTGGCAAGTGCGTAGGTAGAATTGGTTTAAAGAGTAGTTTGTTCATAAACTTAGCTTTGTTATCAGGGCAGAGGTTCTGGTTTTCTGCTTTTCGCTAAACTTTGTCCTCCTGTTTGGGCTTCATGCTCAGACTGGCTTCCCTTCTAGAAAAAGACAGGTGTCGGCAATGCTCGAGTTAAACTCTTCTTCATTGACTTTCAAAGAGAGAAAGCTTCTCTTCTAGCCTTTGCCCAAAAGTCCTAAGCTTTACTTTGATTGAACAAATGGAGAAGATCATGCTGCCAAGTCTGTCACAATAGCTTTGTCAAGAGGGATGGAACTATTCTAATTGGCCTAATCAGTGGATAAATCCCATCTAAAGTGAGAGGGAGGTGGAATGGATCATGGGGAGATAGCAAGCGTTTTCAGGGGTTTCTTTGGTTTTCACTGTGTTCTCTTGGTGATCATGTCCTCTTTTAAATGATGTAAGTCATCATTTTTGTGTGTGTGTTTCTCAGTGCTGTAACTACTTCCCTTCTACCCCTTGCTATATATATCTCTACCTTAGATGTACTAATGTAAGCTTACCTCATACCACACTGAGTCAATTTGATTTCCATCCACCTACCGTCACCTAAGGTGTTTACATGTGCATGTGTGAAGGTATATATATTCCTTTTCCTCCTGATTTCCTTTTTCTAACCACCTTTCTCTCAGCCACCCAGTCTTGAAACCTTGTAGTCATCTTGGTTCTTCTCCCACTTTCATTCAGATATCAGAGCTTGAACATACCTTATATTAGTTTGGCCCCAGGTTACGTAATACTGAACTAACAGTGATTTAAACAGTATCTTGCATAGAAAGAAGTTCAGAGTTGGAGGATTCCATGGTGAGTCAGTTTAACAGCACAATGATGTTATCAAGGATCCAAATGCTTTTAATCTTAATCCACAGCTGCTGACCTTTGTGCTCAGGTTTATCCTCTCATGGCTGCATGTTGCTCTTTCTGCTCCAGGCATCACTTTCTTACATAGCCACCAAAGACAGGAGGAAGTTTGCCCTCCCATCTCTTGATGAGGCAAGTAAACCCTTCACTGAAGCCCTGTATCAGATGTCATCCTGGCATGCTTATGCCCTAGTTGCAAGGGGGCTGGAAAAACCAATATCTGGCATTTCAGTCTAGAAGGAAATTAGGTGAATGGCTACAGGGAAGGTAACCAACAATGTCAGTGACATATCTTGATAGTATTGTATGGAGAAGTAAGCTTAAATAAATGAGAATTTTCAGATAGTATTAGCAAACTTAAAGCACTGAGTTGATATAAGCTATACATGGGATTTTGGCCAATCATTAGGATAGTCATAGATGACTGATTAAAATTGGATTATTATATAAAATTAGGATATTTGAGTGGTATATCCCAGTTATTTTAAGGTTGTTGTTAAGTACACTTACGCATGCACTGTGAGAAATGGATATATATATAACAACTATTAGGGAATAGATTTGTGGTTCCCCTTGGAGGTGGGAGGTATTTGGAAATATATGAGGATATTTTTGGTTGTCATAGTGATTGTGAGGTCCTACTGACAATTACCAGGTAGAGACCAGGTACACTGAGTGTCCTGTGATGTTTGCCCACAAAATAAGAATTGTCCCTTCCAAAATGCCAGTAGTACCCCTATACACTGAAATAGCAAATGCTTTGGTTTTTGAAAGAATTCACTGAGACTCATCTGTATACTTATATTACAAGTGACAGAAAACCAAATTCAAACTGCTTAAACAGTAAAAGGCATGATTAGATCTTGTAATTGAACTTCAGCTAGGGCTTCATCCAGCCTGAAATCATCAAGGACTTGGCTCAATTTCTCTGTGATTCGTTCTGCTCTGTCATTCCCCTTGTTTTGATTTCATTCTCAAGCTAGCTTATCTCATGGTAGCAAATTACTGTAACATTTTCAGACTTAATACTCTCATTTCATATATAAGGTAAAGTGAAGAATATCTTTTGTATTTGATTTTGCAAGTATTTGTTGATTACTTCCTCCGTTATGTTACAACTTATGTATCTCTATTACATGTCATACTCTATGGGTATTATTTTTATGTCTCACGAACTACCTTGTCTTACTTATCTTGTATTCTTAATGTCCAGAATACTCTGGCTTAATGGTACACAGTAACCATTTATGGAAAGAATTAATGGATGATGGAGGAAGGATATGGGAAGGGGCAGGGAAATACAAGAAGGCCCCATTCCTTCAGTAGTTGTTAATTGAACCTTGAATTACGAACATTGTACTCCTTCTACCACCAAAGTATGTGTGTAATGCTCTTGTGATTGCGTATGAATTCATTTGAAAGCCTTACTGAATTCTAGTAGTGTTTTGTCATTATTTTCTCAACAAAAATAAAACCAATTACCATCATTCATTCATTCAACAAATACTTTTGAGAGCCTGCTGTTTGCACATAATGTGACAACAGTGGGAAACAAAACAGAGCCTATGCTTTCTTTGAGCTTAAATGTTAGTGAGGGAGACAGTAGACATTATACAGGTGTGCACACTCATTCACACACACTCACTCACACACATCAGGTAGCTAATAGGCTTTGAAGTAAAATAAACTAGGTTTCAGGGGATAAAAAGTAATGGGATGCTACTTCAGCCAGGTTGGTGAGGGAAGGCTTTTTGAGAAGCCCTTTGAGCTGAGAGACCTGAATGAAGTGGAGTAAGCCATGGAACTATCTGGGGGAAAATGTTCAGGTAGAAGAAGCAGCGACTTCTAAGATAGAAGTAAGTGCCTGTGGCATGTTGGAAGAACAACACAGAGGCTAGTGTGGCTGAAGTAGAGAGAGAAGGGCAGTGTGGCAGAAGAGGTGGTAGGACAGGTACACAGAGGTTAGATCAAGTAGGGTTTTGAAGGTCATTTGAAGACTTGATTTTATTGTGTGAGATGGAAACCATTGAAGGGTGTTAAGCATGGGAATATCCAGGTTTGACTTGTTTTTTGAGAGGTTTTACTCTGGCTATGTGTAGAAAATTGATTGTATGAGGCAAGAATGGAAGCAGGAAGACCAGTTAGGAAAATCTTACAGTAATCTAGGTTGGAAATATGGTGCTTGGGCAGGGTTGTCGTGGTGGAGGGCCAGAGAAGTGGTCAGATTTGTGGAATATTTAGAAAGTAAAGTAATGAGAATTCATTGATGGAATTGATGTGGAGTGTGAGGGAAAGAGAAATAAAGGATGACTCCAAATTTTTTGACATGAGCAACTGGTTGAAAGATGGTATATCTTACTGAGATAGAGACTATGGGGCAAGGGTTAGGGGTCGGTGGGAAGCAGGTTTGGAAACTTAAATCAGGAGATTTGTTGTGGATGTGGCTTTGTTTGAAATACCTATTACATAAACCAACTGGAGACATTCAATAGGTATATATATTCAATGCTAGAGATAAATATTTGGAACATTTGGCAACATTTGGAAATTATCAGTGTATATAGATGGTATTTAGGGCCATGGGACCAGATGAGATCACCTGAGGAGTGAGAATGGAATTCATGAAACATTTTGGTACTAAAAATGGGTTCTTATATCAAAGATTAGGAGCTACTGTTTTGGACAATAATAGTTATAGCATCCCAAGTATGGAGAGGGTAGTGAGTAAATCTCTGAGAAAGAGGTGGAACTTGACCTGGACTTCAAAGGATACAAAGGATAGAAAAGGCTTTTTTCTTCTATCATGCCAAGCATAGTGCCTGGCTTGTGGTGAACAGTCTAAGGTGCTGGTGAATGAACAAAAAAGCATTTAGGCTGGGGAACAGCTTGAGCAGAGGTATGGCGGCAGGCAAAGTTTACAGTGTTTTAAAAGAAAGTCAGAGAACTAAGAAGACAGTTTGTGTTGGGTGAGTAGTGAAAAGTAGTATTGGGTTAGTCTGTTCAAGGCTTTAAATGCTAAAATGCCAGTTATAGTCAACCCTATGATCTAATGATTTTCAACTCTATTTCAGTTGTTAGCACAGTGCCTCTTAGTTCCTGGCCTCTAATAGATGCTTAGTAAACATTGAATAAGTGAATGTGGAATTCCCAACATGTAAGCTTTATCTTTACAGTATTTTGTCTCTCTCAATAAAGTATACTGGGTTGCAAAGTATAGTAGGTCATATGGGGATAACCTTATGTTTGCTTCGATTTATTATTATTTCTAATGATAAGCTTTAAAAACAGATTACTTGCGACATCTCTCAAAACTGGTCAGAAAACACCAGGGTTGGCACACCGAGGTAGAAAAATGGCTGCTTAAGAAACTGAGGAGCCATTAGCAGTCTTATATTCAGAGACTAACAGTTATTTTGTTTTTATAGGAATAACTACTTGAAGCCTGTTTATAGATCATTTTCTCCTTTAGCTGTCAAGGAGCAAACTGTTGTACAATTATGGGAATGTTATTAGCAAGAAAATTGGAGATGATATATCTTTGAGGATCTAACTAAAGTTATAATATTTTAAATACTAAATAATTAGAAATTACCTCTGTTCTAAGTAATTAGCATATCATAGACTACACAATTTAAATGTTAGAAAATAATTTATCTGAATAAAATCATACTGAGATAAAAATTGAAATATTAAAGTTATATTTTAAAATAACTTATTTAATATTTAGGATACTTTAGATTTGTGATTATTTTCTTCAGTTCTTTTTTTTTGGCTGTGTTGTGTCTTCGTAGCTGCGCGCGGGTTTTCTCTAATTGCGGTGAGCGGGGGCTACTCTTCATCGCGGTGCACAGGCTTCTCATTGTGGTGGCTTCTCGTTGCAGAGCATGGGCTCTAGGCACATGGGCCTCAGTAGTTGTGACATGCGGGCTCAGTAGTTGTGGCTCACAGGCTCTAGAGCACAGGCTCAGCAGTTGTGGTGCACAGGCCCATTTGCTCCGCGGCATGTGGGATCTTCCTGGACGGGGGCTCGAACCCGTGTCCCATGCATTGGCAGGTGGATTCTTAACCACTGTGCCACCAGGGAAGCCCCTTTTTCAGTTCTTATATACCCCATTACTAAATTTTTATGTAGTCATTAAAGAAAATTCAGGAAATGCAATAAAAAGTACAGATAAAAAAAAAGTACACACAACATTCATAAGCTTATCATATGAAGAAAACCAGTGTAGCTTTTGTCTCTCCCAACCCCTCCCTCCATCTTTCCCTACCCTCCCTCCCTCTCTCTCTCATTTTCTCCTTTGTCTGTGCCCAGCACTTTCCCCCCTTTATAGTATAAATATGTGTATATATTTCTAATTTTTAAAAAATTAGGTTATATACATTTCTTGGAATATTTTGTAAATCTTATTTTTATTGACTGTATAATAATCCCATTATAAAAATTATTTTTCTTAACTATTTCCTGTGGTTGGTTATTTAGTTGTTTTCTATTTTATTATCATATGGGCAATGAACATCTTAACACATTATGGATATTTTTTCTCTTTATCTTGGTCTTTTTCCTTAGGATAGGCTTATAGATGATGGAGTTAACTGGATACGGCTTCATGGCCTTATTCAATTAAACATTTTTAAGGTTTATGATACATATTGCCAAATTGTACAACGTTTTATAGGCCCAATAAATGTTAAGTGGTTTGAAAGTACGGTAATCATAACTGGGAAAAAATTAGGACCTACAGAGTTGCTGAGCTTTAGTGATAGCCTAGATCAACCTTTTGTTCATCTCCAAGTATTTCTTTCTTTTTTGTCTTTAACATATATTTCAAAGAGTACATAAAACATAACATGAAGAATTTAGTGTGTTATTGTAAACACACATGAAGTCATTACTCTGGTCAAGAAATAGAGCACTGCCATCATCCCAGAGATACTCTCCCTTCTGGTTCCTGATCTCAAAAGAGAAAGCTTGGGGCTTCCCTGGTGGCGCAGTGGTTGAGAGTCTGCCTGCCGATGCAGGGGACACGGGTTCGTGCCCCGGTCTGGGAGGATCCCACATGCCGTGGAGCGGCTGGGCCCGTGAGCCATGGCCGCTGAGCCTGCGTGTCCGGAGCCTGTGCTCCGCAGCGGGAGAGGCCACAGCAGTGAGAGGTCCGCGTACCGCAAGAAAAAAAAAAAAGAGAGAGAAAGCTTTTACTCTTTGACTCCAAGTATGTTTGCTGAATGTTCGTTTTCTGTTTTATTTTGTTTTTGTGAAAACCTTTATCATATTAAAGAAGTTCGCTCCTATACCTAGTTTACTAAGAATTTTGTGTTTTGTTCTGTTTGTTTGAATTTAATGCTTTTTTTTGTTGCTGTTGAAGCTTTTCATTGCCATATGAATTTTCTCCTTTACTGTGTTAATATATTGAATTATATATTATTTAAAATGCTAAACCTAACCTGATTCCTGAGATAAACCTAATTTGGCTTTACCGTATTATTCTTTTTATATATTTCTGGATTCAGTTTGTTAATATTTTGCTAATGGTTTTGCATCAGTGTTCATGAGTGACGTGACCTATATTGTCCTTGTCAGGATTTGAAATCAGCAGTCAACATTATGCTAGCCTTGTAAAATGAGCTGACCCTCATTTTCTGTTCTGGAAAAGTTTGTGTTCGACTAGAATTATTTTTTCTTTAAATTTTTGCGAGGATCTGGCAGAGAAGCCATCTGGGCTGGGAAATTAATTTGTGGAAAGGTTTTTATTTATTTTATTTAATATATGATTTATGTTTATTTTACCATTTTTGCTTTCTTTTTTCCAATATATGTTTTTAATTTTTAATTTATTTTTTGGCTGCATTGGGTCTTCGTTGCTTGCACGGGCTTTCTCTAGTTGCGGTGAACGGGGGCTTCTCTTTGTTGCAGTGCGTGGGCTTCTCATTGCAGTGGCTTCTCTTGTTGTGGAGCACGGGCTCTAGGCATGCGGGCTTCAGTAGTTGCAGCACACAGTCTCAGTAGTTGCAACACACAGGCCATAGAGCACGTGGGCTTCAGTAGTTGTGGCACGTGTGCTCAGTAGTTGTGATGCGCAGGCTCAGTAGTTGTGGTGCATGGGCTTAGTTGGTCCGTGGCATGTGGGATCTTCCCAGCCCAGGGATTGAACCTGTGTCCCCTGCATTGGCAGGCAGATTCTTAACCACTGCACCACCAGGGAAGTCCCAGAAAGGTTTTTTTTTTGTTTTTTTTTTTGTTTTTTTTTTTTGTTTTTTTTTTTGTTTTTTTTTTTTGCGGTATGCGGGCCTCTGACTGTCGTGGCCTCTCCCGTTGTGGAGCACAGGCTCCGGACGCGCAGGCTCAGCGGCCATGGCTCACGGGCCCAGCCGCTCCGCAGCATGTGGGATCTTCCCAGACCGGGGCACGAACCCGTGTCCCCTGCATCGGCAGGCGGACTCTCAACCACTGTGCCACCAGGGAAGCCCCACCAGAAAGGTTTTTAATTACTAATTTGATTTCTCATTTTTAAGCCTATTCAGGTTTTCTGTTTCTTGATTATTTTGGTATTTCCCCCCTAAGAGGTTGTCTTTTTCATCTAAACTTTTAAATTTACTGACATAAAATTGTTTATAGTAAATATCATTATCCTTTTAATGACTGCAGGAAAGAATTACCTTCGCATGTCTGCTATAGGCTTTATGTACGTTTTCTTTTTCCTTTGTAAGTCTCACTGGAGATTTAGTAGTCTTTCAAAAGAACCAAATTTTGAATCTTTCTGATCCTGTTTTTAAAATTATATATTTGTTCTCTATTGCATTGATTTCTGCTCTTTATTTCCTTCCTTCTACTTTTTTGGGATTTACTTTTTTGTTCTTTTGCTAACTTCTTGTAGATCACTATTTTTCAGCATTTATTCCTTTTAAATATATGCATTTAAGGCTAAGCGTTTCCCTCTAAGCACTGTTTTAGCTACCTCTATTATTCAAATTTTAATATGTACTACTTTTATAATTCACTTTAAAATGTTTTCTTATTTTCATTGGTGTCTACTTTGACTTTTGCATAAGCTGAAAGTATTATATTTCTCAATTTCTGAACACATGGAGGTTTTCTGATTATTTTTGAATTTGTTCCTTATTTCTAACAATATAACAATGTAATCGGAGAACACTTTCAGTGTTTCAGAGGTCTGACTTCAGACCTTTAAAATTTGAGAACTACACTATGGCCCAGTATATTATCTTTTCTTTCTCTGCAGTTATTGAATTTGGTGTTCTATATATTTCCATTAGGTCATGCTTTTCAGTCCCATATTTCAAATCTTCAGGATCATTAATGACCTTTGTTTGCTTGTATTAGTTACAGACAAGGATGTGTTAAAATATCCCATTTATGATTGTGGACTTTTCCCCTTGTATTCTTGCAACTTTTGCCTTATATATTTCAGACAGTGTTAGTAGGTGGGTAGAAATGTGTAATGGTTATATCTTCTTAGTGACTTAACATTATGAAGTATTTCTCTTTTATTCTGAAAGTACTTTTTGCATTAAGGTCTAGTTTGTCTGGGATTGATACAACAGTACCAGCTTTCTTTTTATTATTGTTTGCATGGTTTATCTGTTTCCATTCTTTTACTTCCAGTCTTTCTGTATTACATTTTAGATGTGTCTCCTGTGACGTGATTGGGTTTAAATCTCCCATATTATCATGTACTTTATGTCTGCCCTATTTGTTAATTGTTCCTCTTTCTCTACTTTCTTGCCATCTAGATGAGGTGGCTATTCTATCATTTTACATTTTTCTCCTTATTATTTGGAAATTATGACTTCTTTTTCTCTTTTACTAGTTATTCAAGAAATACAATATACATTTTATAAAGTCTCATGTTAATCAATGCCTTTATCCTCTTCTCAGATGATACACTTTAATTATATTTACTTGCAGCCCTACTTATATAGTATTGTTGTGCATTTTAATTCACTCTTATTTATTCTCTTTCTCATTGTTGTTGTTATTGTTTTATACCGTCCATGTTCAGTTCAGGTTAGTGCATGTGTCTACCATGTCGTTACGTTTCCTATGATCTTCCATTTAGGGCCATTTTCCTTGATCTTGAGGACGGTGAAACACGCTCTTTAGAATTTCCTTTAGTCTGTTTGCTTGGAAATGTCTTTATTTTACCACATTCTTGAAGGATATTTTTGCTAGGTACAAAATTCTAGTTTAGCAGCTATTTCAGTACATGGTAAGTTGGTGGTTACTTTATTTCAGCACATTCATTGCTGTTGAATCCTCAGCTCTTTGTGCCTCATTTTCCTTAAAAAAAAAGATCTGACATTTTCCTTTGGATGCTTTTAAGATTTTTATCTTTGTCTTTTGTTTTCTGTTGTTCTGTTATGCTGTGATTAGACATTGGATTCTTAGGGCTTCATGAATGTGTGGATTGGTGTCTTTTTCAGTACTAGAATTTTTATTTGGTTCTTTTTCAAATCTACCGTGTCACTTTTTATAATTTTCAGTTTCAAGCAAAAATAGTGAAGCTCAACTTTTATACCCTTGAATAGTAAGCATAGTTATTTTTCAGTCTGTGTCTTATGATTCCAATATTGTTAAGTTTTTGTGGATTTGATTCTGTTGTCTGTTGTAGAAATAATTTGATGTATAAAATGAAGTGAATTTTTCTCTAGAGAAGATTTTCATTTGCTTTTGCGAAGAATATGAGACCATCTTAATTCAATTTCAAATGTTTACCTTTTCTGGACCACCATCTGATTCTTTGTTACTCTTCTTAGGGTGCATCCCTTTGGGGTCCCAGCCCAAAGACAAGGGCATTTTTATTATCGTCCTTACCTTCGGTGGGTCCCAGACTCTGACTTTTGTCCCCCAGTCCTGCAAGGCAGGCAACAAATTATAAAGCTCAGCCTCTTAAATACTTTTTTTTTTTTTTTTGCAGTACGCGGGCCTCTCCCTGTTGTGGCCTCTCCCGTTGTGGAGCACAGGCTCCAGATGCGCAGGCTCAGTGGCCATGGCTCACAGGGCCAGCCGCTCCGCGGCATGTGGGATCTTCCCGGACCGGGGCACGAACCCGTGTCCCCTGCATCGGCAGGCGGACTCTCAACCACTGTGCCACCAGGGAAGCCCTTAAATACTTTTTTATTGGCAAACCCACAAAAGGCAAAAGCTGAGCTTACCTGTAGAGAACAAATGTATGGACCCAAGTGGGGAAAGTGACGATGGGGGGAGGTGGTGGTGTGATGAATTGGGAGATTGGGATTGACATGTATACACTAATATGTATAAAATAGATAACTAATAAGAACCTGCTGTATAAAAAATAAATAAAATAAAATTCAGAAATTCAAAAAAAATAATAGACACACACATACACACACAAAAGCTGAGCTTACCTTTCTGAGTTTTGACTTCTGGTAAATTTGAACTAGTGATTCATTCCTCACTATGTTGGTAGTTATTTGATGGTAAATTTGAACTAATGATTCATTCCTTACTATGTTGGTAGTTATTTGATGGTTTTAAGATTATTTTAATATTTTGTCTAACTTTTTAAGTTGACTTCAGAAGGACAGTTGGTCTGAATTGTGTAGTTTGCTACTTTTACAAGTGGAAGTCCAACTATTTCTTTGACTAACTGTTCAAGGAGAACTTGACATTTCTGTTAGTCATTCCTTTGTTTTAAGGCACATTTTGTGGTACAAATGAGATACCTGGGAAAGGTAAACATTAAGGTATGGTTGCCTTTTAATACTTTAACATGTGTTGCAATAATCTTCAGTTCTTATTACTTTGCAAAGCTCCAGAGGAAGGAGGCAGACAGTATTTTATTTGATGGGAGAAGTCAGAAATACTTGTAGTATGTGGGTAGTGCTTTGAGGTAGGAATTGTCCTTTGTGTGAGCAAAGAGAATACAAAGTGAACATTTTTGAAGTGGAGATGTGTGAAGAGGGAGGGAGAATGCTCTGAACTGAGGAGGGACTGCAAACAAATTTGTCCTTTAGTATTCCTGTTGGAAGTGGGGTGCATTTCTAATAATTAATGCAGCAGCTCTCTGTATGTCATGTTTTATTTTTATTTTTTTAAATATTTTTTGGTATACCTCAGGGACAGAATATAACTTTTGAATCTTTTTACTCACATCTATTTAAACTATTATAGGTACAATTTGCATTTGATTTCTGAGATTAAATCTATTAAATAGGTTAAACACAGGTTAGAAATCACACTAGGCAAATTAAATTAGTCTTTACATAAATTGACTTCTGTGGTTGCAAGGATGTTGAAAATTTAGTATAACATACCAATATATTTTTATTTTAAAGACACATTTGGTGTTAATCACAGCTCTTAGTATGAAATGCCATCCATCACTTTGTGATTACATTGGGGCATCAACAAAATACAAAAGCAGTTCTCTTTTAAGGAAACCTAGACTTCTTGTATTTGTTTACTTGATTCTTTCTTTTTTTCTCTCTGCTAAAAGAAAATAAGTTGAAGATTCTTGTTAATTATAGTTCCTTCACTTCCCTGCTATGTTAGATTTAAACAGTGGTTGTTTTTGGTTTGCTTACTTCCCTTCAGAAAACTGAAGGGTGAAATGAGGTGACAGAGAATTTTAGGAATCAGTTCTCTCATGTGTGCCCCTTTCCCACACCTTTCCCTTTTTAAATATGTGAAAACAGAGGTCCGAGGTAGTCTGGGTGACTTGATTTGCCTAAAGTTACACTGAACTGATACCCAGATCTCTTCCTCATCATAGTTTCTTGAGGTTCTTTTCAGCCAGATGATTGCATTAGCTATACCAGACATAGATAAGATGATGATTTATCTGTAACTATTAAGATCTGATAAGTTATTAATGCATCTTGATTAGCCACATGTTTATTGCAAATGCAATTAATTTTATACTTCCTAAACTCAGTTCGTGAGTCTAGTGTTTAATTTTGTAAAGTTTGCTGTCTGTGACTAAACTCAGGTGTGTCTGTCTCGGTATTCAGTCTCAGCATTTGTTAATGTCTGTGCTGTTCCTGAGTTGGACTCTTACATATATTTTCTGGAGATTTTTACTTCAATAATATCACCTGTAAAGCAACTCTTATGTTAGAGTAAGTACTTAAAACAGTGGATGAATGACACTGTTCTACTATGGTAACACATTTAGCATATTTAGTCGTCGTTAAATAACTCGTTGCCAAAATCTACAATGCTTGCCACACATTTTCCCTGTTGTATTCATCCATGTTCTTTAGAGCCTGATTTTAGTACCTCTGTTTAATTAGGCCTAGGGCATTTTCTCACTGTAGTCATTCTTTCATTTCTTCTGTCTTTGCTCTAGTTTCATTTCAGAGATGCTGATATCTTTTCTAATATTTCAATGGCATTTCTTGTATGGCTTTGGAGTTCTAACACAAGTTTTTCCTCTGCCTTCTCTAACAAACGTCAAGTTACGTATTAGTATCACTGAAAGATGATATTAGCTATCAGTTAAGAAAATAAACTCTGGTTGGAAAAATGTCACACTGGACAAAATATACAAATGTATTTTAATTATGTGCTCATTTAGTGCTCAGTTATGTGCTCACTCATATCACATTATCCTGATGAATTACTGAGTTGGGTCTCAGTTAAAACTAAGTTTGAATTTTCACAGAAATTTAATGCTTACTCAAAAACCAAAAGCCATGTGGGAGAAAAATCAGTTCTGTTGTACCAATATAATGTGTTATGCCAGCTTTAAAATCCAGCTTTGCTTCACTTTTATAGAAGAATTTACATTCTATCTGTTGGAAGTACATATTGGTAGAATTTTTTTCCCACAACTTAATGATATTTTATGATGAGTTGCCACATACTATGATTTCCTATTAGTTATATTGGACTAATGAGATTCTTCATTTAGTGTACAGTTAGGTCTTTGACAAAAAGTTTTTAATCTCAATTCTGATAACAATCAGCTAATTAAATATTATTATTAAGACCTTGAGGACTGGACTTGAACCATGACAGTTTTCTTGCCAAAATGTAAGGAATTGAAAAGAATAGCTGAATGGGGAAAAGAGTTCTTCTCATCTTCTGTAAGCAGTGTTTGGTATACTGCTTTACTATATTCCTGAAAAAAGTAGATTATTGTATGTAATTTTAAAAAATTCTGTTCTTATCTGTCTCACCATTGCTGAGTTGCGAATTAAAATCTTTTATTTGGCTTTTAATTGGTTCTTAATGAAGTTGCGTAAGGCACTGTGTAAACCTAGTAGTGGAGGCTTCTGGTTTTATTACTTAGGTTACCTATATTCATCATTTAATTTAAGTTTGGGGTATTTTACACAGTTTTCGTCATATCTGACACTTATGTCTCATTATATTTGTCCATTTTTTATTGAAATTAAGGACCAACCAGTGGCACAGGAAGACATGTCTTTGTTAAAAGTAAATATATTTAGGTTTCTAAATCAGAAGTAATTTGCTTTTCTTCACTGGAAAATGAAACCTGGATTCAAGTCTGGCTTGGCCTTTAACTAGATCAGGACAAATCACTGACCTTCCTGTGATTTAGCTTTTTCGTCTACGAAATGAGGACATACTACGTTTGTTTGTTTGTTTGTTTATTTGTTTAGGCTGCGTTGGGTCTTCGTTGCTGTGCACGTGCTTTCTCTAGTTGTGGCGAACGGGGGCTACTCTTCATTGTGGTGCGGGGGCTACTCTTCATTGCTGTGCAAAGGCTTCTCATTGTGGTGGCTTCTCTTGTTGTGGAGCACAGGCTCTAGGCACGTGGGCTTCAGTAGTTGTGGCTTGTGGGCTCTAGAGCGCAGGCTCAGCGGTTGTGACACACGGGCTTAGTTGCTCCACGGCATGTGGGATCTTCCCGGCCCAGGCCTCGATCCCGTGTCCTCTTCATTGGCAGGCAGATTCTTAACCACTGTGCCACCAGGGAAGCCCCATACAACGTTTTAACTATGCTTTTTTTCAAATATTTTTCTAAAGTGATATAGGAACAACTGTCATAACTTTTCTAAGGCAGATCTACATACACAATTTTAAAAATCATATTTCTCTTTTATGTTATTAAAGCCAGATTGTTTCTTATGATATCTTCTTGGTTGTTTCCGGAGTTGTAACATGTAACGTGCCTCTTGGCCACAAACCTAAAGGTAGCCACTAGTAAGATACTGAGATAATGTCTTACTTGGTACACTTTAAAAAGTAATGAGCATGATTTTGAATAAGTACTGAAGTTGTTTTAGGTTTCTCTTATTTTAAACATTAAAAAATGTAGCTTTGTCAGGTAAAGAGACTTTAAATTTTATATCCTTGAGCAGATGTTACATGCATGTAGTATACATTTCAAAAAGTACAAGAGAAAATGAAATGAAATGAAAATAAATTTCCTACCCCTGTTCCTTAGTTGCACACATCCCCTGCACAGAGGCAATCGCTGTTACCAGTTTCTTGTTTAGCTTTTCAAAGTACAGTCCACAGAAACCCAAATCTCACAAACATAGCTGTTGGATATTCTTCAGAAGGGCAAATATATATTGTGGTAAAGTCTAATTTGTGCTTTCATCATCAGAAAGTAGCATTCTGGAACATGACATACTTAAGAATTTTAAATTATAATGATAACTCATTCAAGCTCCAGAACAGTTTTTCACTTCAGAAATTACAAAGCAGATACTGGAAAAGGATAAAAAGCTTTCTACTTAAATCTGATTATCCAGTACTTCAGTGTGGAAATCCTACTGGTTTGGAGTTTAACAAAAGCAGCCCCATGATTGAAGATAATTCGGAGAAATCTGACAAGGATGGCTCATTTGCTAGCTACCCAAGAAGGTGTTTGTGAGGAATTTCCATTGTGGGTTACAGTAAGGTGAGAGAATCTGTGTGTTTTGCTTATTCCCTGTCTACATGAGCAACAAATGTTGACTGGGGCTAGAGGATCTGCTTCTAAGGTCACTCACTCACTCATTTGGCTGGCAAGTTGTTAGTGGTTTGGGCCCCATGTTGGCCTTTCCATAAGGTTACCCTGAGTATCCTTATAACACAGAGGCTGGCTCCAGAGTAAGCAATTCAGGAGACCACGGTAGAAGCTACAATGCCTTTTATGACCTAGCCTCAGAAGTCACACACTTCTGCAGTATTTTACTGGTCACACAAGTCAGCTCTATTCAGCATGGGAGAGCACTGTACAAAGGCTTGAATAGCAGAATTTAAAGATCATTAGAGATAATCTTGGAAAGTGGCTGTGATACTTCCCAACCATAGCCCCACACCCCATTTAAATAAGTATTGGATCAGCAATCTTATATTTGGTGTTTATGGTAATCTCAAGGTGAATTTATGCAAAAAAAAAGTAAGGCTTTTAGAATGCTGCACACCTTTCTATTATTTATGCACTGCTCAGGAAAATGCCTGTTTGATTGCCAAGCTTTTCACAATGATTTATTTTTTATTATGTTTGATGCCTGATAAGAACAAAACTCACATAATCTGGGAATATCTTTAGATACTAATTCTGGCTTCCTCTTAGAAATTGTAGGATACATCCTCGAACTTTAACACAGTGCTGAAATCATCACTACCTTCTATTGATGTTACTGCTTAATCTAGCCATTGGATCCAGGTGTCATTCAGAAACCTGACTGGATATAGGGCATCTTTCATTCACAAAGTAATGAATTCTGACTATAGTCTTCAGAGATTTTAGGTGCTGGCATACTTACGCTGCTGGAATAGTATGGAAGAATAAGGCTGCCACTGTAAGAGAAAAAAAAATTGCCCTTTGTGTTGTTTTTGAGAGAAATCTTTAGAGGAGTAAGAATTTGAAGATTTAAGTTTCGTAGGGAGAGGACAGGAAGATTTGTGGATCAAGTATCTGTTTAATTTAAATGTCTCAAATATCAAAGTGAAATAATCAGATAGATAGTTGGATATTCACAGAAGGGGGTTAGGATGGAGATACAAATTTGAGATTTAACATCATATAGAAGATGGTTAAAAGCGTTAGGAGTAGGTGAGAAAACAGTGAAGAGAGAGAGCAGTCCTGGTACAAGCCCTGAGGCACTCATGTTTTAGAAGACTAGTGAAGAGACAGGTCCAATAAACGAAATTAGAGGGAGGAGGAAAACCAGGAGAATATGTCACTAGAGCCCAAGAGAAGACATCAACTTCAGGTAGAAAAGAGTGATCTGCTTGGTCTAATGTTACTGAGAGGTTATTGTACTAAGATGAGGGCAACGGATTTTGGCCACATGGTGGTCATTGGTGACCTTGATTTGAGCTTCAGGAGATTGTTGAGGATTAGGGAGGGCTAAAGAGTGAATTAAAGGTGAGAAAATAGAGACAGGAAATGAAGGCCACTAGATCAAGAGGTTTGGCTGTGAATAGAACAAAGAAATGGTCATATCTAGTGGAGGGGGTGCGTGGAGGGGAGCTAAGGTCAGGAGAGGAATTTGTAAAGATGAGTAATATTAGAGCATGTTTGTGTGTTCATGATAATGATCCAGTAGAGAAGGAGAAACTGATTATACTGGAGAGAGAGGGGCTAATCAAAGGTTTTCTTGATTAGCTGGGCTCCATTGCCCAAGTAAGGTATTGGTCTTTGATAGGAGCAGGGATGCTTTTTCTATTTTAATAGGAGAGAAGCAGTATAGGCATGGTAGGGAAATGTGAGGAAATTTCTCTTTAATGGAATGAAGTAGGTCTTCAACTGAGAGTGGCATAGGTAGGAAAATAGATGTTACAGGTTTGAGGAGAGAAAAAAGGTGTAAAGAAGTTAACTCAAGTAGTGAGAAAGCAGACTTTATAGGAAACACAGTAGGCCTGCCAGGCGGTGTTAAATATTCTTCCATGTTTACAGTTGTGAATTTAAAGTGAAACCAGCCAGCCCCTATTATCTGATCATTCCCCCACCCCCACTCTCCCCAGCACGAGTGCGCGCACGCACACACACACACACACACACACACACACACACGCACACACACGCACACACACACACACAGCTGCCCTGATGAAGGCATGCAAAAGTGGAATAGTTCATTCAGTTCAACCAGATTTGAGGTTTTACCAGGTAAATATAATAGAGGGAGAGAAGAATAAGGGGTTTGAGTGAAAGGGAATGGCTATTGTTGGGTCTAAGGAAGAAAGTAAAGACGAAAGTGATAGTGAAAATTGATGAGAACATTGGATTGAAGAAGCCAGTGAGGTAAAAGAATTTTGTATTTGGAGATGGTAGCATAAACTAGAGGGATAGGAAGTATGCTTCAGAGACTGAAACTTTGGGAATTGAGATTTTTTTATTAAGATTTTGGAGTTGGTCAGAGTTGTCTTATCACTTCACAAGAGACTTTTTTTTTTTAAGAACTTTGCGTTCTCTATTGTAAAAGAACAAGTATCAAAAATACCTTTTCTATGAAAATTCCAAGTGTTTTAATTGAGCAGATCTAACTATTAGTTTGAATTAAATAGCAGACCTTCTTTGGGAACAGAATAAGAAAATGCCTTTTTCATATTGTATCAAGTACAGACTGGTTTGAGAATCAAGGTACTTATTGACTGCTGGTGTCTGTTGAGGAAGGTATTTGAATGTGAAATGAAATTTAGTCCAATTCTTAAGAAATCTTACTTTTTGCTTCTATAAAAGCTATGTGACAGTTCAACTAATTCTACCCAATCTTAGAGAACTTGGCAAAGCAAGTTTTTTAAAAGACTTAACAAAGTAAATATGAAGTTTTAGTTTTAAAAACAATCTATATTGAAAAAAGAAATTAAATGTATTAGTTTGTCTTTTTTTCTTTCTCTCTTCCCTCTTAGAACATAATGTTAAGTGTTCATGTTGAACTCTTACGAGGTGACTCATGCTCTTAATCTTTAAAATGAATCTATATATTAGATACTATTGTGGGTAGTCCAAGTCACCCAGAGGTTTCTGATTTGATTGACACAGTCCAGTAATGCAAGGTAGATTTTGTTTTTCCATTTTACTTAATAAGACATTTGGATTTTTAAGCCTATAATAGCAAACATTTATCTTCAGATATCCAGAAGTGAAATAATTTTATAGTCTGTACTGTGCCTTACATATTAAAATTCAGCATAAAGCAAGAAGGAGAGAAGCTATTCAAAAAGGAAGGAAATGGTATTATAGAATTAGGCAATACCATCTTCAGTTGGTATATACGGTGTTGAAAAAGTCATTGCTTTCTCATTCAGGGTAACAATTTGGGGATATTGTGTAAGGATAAAAGTCTTAACCCAAGGATTTGGTTTAAGGTTCTAATAAATACACACCATTACTAGGCCATAAATTTATTCTTTCATATACACCAAATTTTGTTTTTAACGTCAATTTAAAAATTGGATTTTTTGTTATTAATGCTCATGTATTTCAAGGGGTAATTTGTGTGTTATAAATTGATAAATGATTTGTCAAATAATCTAAGTATTTTATGATATTTTAAATGTTAAAATGATGGGAGTTTTAATTATATTTTGGGGGAAAGACTATTTTTAAAAAACTCATTCTGTGTGCACCTTTTTCTTGAATTCACAGTGATACCGTAAGCATTTGGTGCTGTTTTGGTGACTTAAGTCACTGAAGTCTTTAATGTTAAAATGTTATCTTTATGAATAGGGTTTATAAGTTTGTATTGTAAATTGTACCTTTGGGAGCAGTCTTACAGCTGCTTTGGGTTTTCAGTAAAGATCAAACTAAAAACATTAAACAAGACATAGTTAACACACACACACACACACGGGCAAGAATAAAATTCTGCTTTAAACATTTAGTTTTTAAAAAATCAGAATTTGGTTTTTTTTCCCCTAGGGGAAGGGTAGCTTAAAACATTGGTGGACCAGAAACTGGAACTTTATCAGATTAGGGCATGTTAAGAATTTAGAAAAAAAAATTTTCTTTACTTACATGGAAATGTTTGAATATTTGTTAATTGGGCAAAATGGTTGCCAAAGGTGATTTTGAGTTTTTTGTCTTATTAACAACATAAATTAATAAGTAAGTGTGTAGTCAAAATTGCCAAAGTAAGACCAAATAAAACAAATTTCTCATAGAGTGTAAAATTTTGTGGTTTTTTCCTGCTATTATAGTTTCCAATTGAAAAAGCCTTTGACCATTAAATAACTATAAATTAGTAATAGTATGCATTATGACTTCTGATTATTTCTTCTTTTGAGTAGGAACTAGCAATTCTGTTAATTTTTGTAGATCTTGCTGTAATCATGTATCCTTCTTTATTTGAAATGTTTATATTTTTCATTGCCTATAAGATATCTAAAATTTTTAACCTAACAGACAAAATCTAAATCTCTGTCCTAAAATATTCCTAAACATCGTTGAAGGCTAGTTCTTTTGCTGCTTTCTCTCTGAAATCTTTCTTGATTACCTGGCCAGAAATTATCTAATCTCTCATCCTTTGATATACATGTTGCCTTGTATTAAAACTTTTCTTGTGCACATTTTAGATCCCCTATCAGATTGTAAGTTGATGTCTTATTCGTCTTTATATCATCTACATTCATGCATTCAACAGTGTTATTGAATGCTTACTGTGCACCAGCCACTGTTCTAGGTGTGAAGGAAACAGCAGTGCATGAGAATATAGGTTCCTGTCCTCATGGCATTTGTATTCTAGTTTGGGAAACGATGATGAGGGAGACAGAAAATTAAACAAACAGATAGATACATAGGTAGAACCTTTTAGATCTTTAAATGATTTGAAGAGAAAACAGTATGATGTGATAGAAATTTAAGGACAGTACCAGTGTTGATTCGATGGTCATGGAAGGTCTCTTTGAAGACGAGACATTTATGCCAAAGCTGAATGATACAATAGAGCAGTCATTTGAGGATTTGGGAACAGAGTTCTTGAAGCTGAAAGAGAGGCAGTGCAAAGGCATTAGAGAGAGGGAAGAAAGGGGGAGGTAGGGAGGAGGGTGGGAATGGGAGCAGGAGGTAGGTTATACAGAGTCTTGTAAACCGAGTTAAGGAATTTGAAATTTATTCTAACTTCATTTGGAAGCCAGTGAACAGCTTGTAGCTTTTAAGGGCTTGTGATTACATTGGGCCCACCCAGGATCATCTCCCCCTGCCCCTTTTTTGTTGTTCAACAAGAATTTATTGAGTGTACCGTATGACTAGCACAATATTAGGCACTGATTTGCATTATTGAGCAAGAAAAGATTTTAACCCAAAAGTCATGTAAAAACAAGGCAGAAGTGACCTTCATTCTCAAGGGAAGTCCATGTCTAAAGGCCCAGGACTGCAGTGCTCTGGAGCTGGCCTACTTGAGTCTCAAGAGTTTGACTGCGGCTGTAAGAGTTATTCCTTACAAGTTTCTTTTCTCACGTCTCCACATGGTTCTTCATCTGCAATAAAGCACTTATTTTATTACATTCATACTTGCCTCAAAAAAAGCAGATGTTTTCAGTACCATTATTGGGTAAATTTCAACTAAACAAAGCCAAACAAATCCTACCATTGATCACTCCTGAACTTCTGGGCAAGGATCACAATGCTCTGGGGGTCATCTTCCCCATATAAGCTCATCTTTCAGAGTGTGTTACCTCCTTTAGGGACGCAGGATACCATATGACATGCAGAGAAAGTGCCGAACCAGTGACAGGTAGTGAATTTCATCTCCCTATTTTAAAGTCAGCCTATTAATAACTTTAATTACATCTGCCAGGTCCTTCTTACCATGTAATGTAGCGTATTCACTATTGTAACACCAGGGCATATTTAGCCTAATACACATTTAACATATTTAACATCATACAAGGGCAGTGAAGCAGAATTAACTCTGACAGAGTAGCCTTTTTTGACTCATTCACAGTTTTTCTGATTTCTTTTGCCTTTGCTTATATGCCCACTATCAGTCATTACCTTGTATTTGCCACACGCCCATAAGACAACCCCAAACTGTTTCTCTTTAGTTATTTAACTAAATAAGCATGACAATGTGAAAATGTCTCCTGCATTTAAAGAAATTTTGTTCTAGATATCTTCCAGAGAAATCTGTGGTTACCCATTGATAAAAATTTATGGGTCAAGGGGATTTTTTGTAGATTCCAGATTGACATTTTCAAAGCTGTTTGAGATTTCTTGTTTTCACTTATTCTGATTATTAAAAAATGTATTCACTCAATAAGGATTTATTGAGCACCTACTACTACAGAGCTAGGTGCTGCAGTAATCATCAGGATGATAATTGAACAAGTAACTTTTTATGAAGCGTGAGGCTCTGAAGGAGGAAGTACAAGCTGCTCTCGGAGATGACACACAGTCGTCCCTTGGTATCCACTAGGGATTGGTTCCAGGACCCTGGAGGATACCAAAACCCAGGGATGCTCAAGTCCCTTATATAAAATAGTATAGTATTTACATATAACCTACACATATCCCTCCCACTATACTTTAAATCATCTCTAGATTACTTATAATACCTAATACATTGTAAATGCTATGTAAGTAATTGGAGGCTGCTTGGCAAATTCAAGTTTTGCTTTTTGGAACTTTCTGGAATCTTTTCTGTATATTTTTGATCCATGGCTGGTTGAATCCTCAGTGGTTGAATGAAGAACCCAAGGATACGGAGCATCTACTGTATTTAAATCTAATTAGAAGATCTAACATGAAGTGCTCATGAGACCTGGAGGGTGAGGCAGTTTGACCAACACTGGCTTAGGAGGCAGACTGCCACTTCACTATGTGGGGACCTGAATGAATTTTGAAATTTCTTTGAGCCTATGTGTGTGAACAGTGATCTTTTTTTAATCTCTATAGAAATTCAAGTTAGATGAATTTGCTGATTATATATATTTGCTGATCATAATGTCTGCTACTGGTTTAGAAGATTTATCATGAAACTAACAAAGTTTAATGCATCTAATTTCATGGACCCTTCCTAGGTTCTTTTGCAGCAGCAATAGCAATTTTGAATTAATTTGTATTTTCCTTAAGGAAGGCTCCCCCATAATTTATATATGATCCTGAACCCCACAAAATCTGGATCTGCCTTTGGCTACAGATTAGATGAGAAAGAAATGTTAATTTCTCTCTTCTTCTCATGTTATGATATCAAATTGTGTCCAAAAGGCACTTAACTTTTGGGAAAAAATACAGAAATTATGTGTGTTAGGTTGTGGAAATTTTATAAAATTAAGAAAAATTGAAAAATTTATTTTTTTCTGTGAATTTGGCTTTTTATTTAGATTCCTCATATAAGTGATTCCATGCAGTATTTGTCTTTTCTGCCTGGCTTATTTCACTTAGCATAATGCCTTCATGGTCCATCCATGTTGTCCCAAATGGCAGGGTTTCCTTCTTTCTCATGGCTGAATAATACTTCATTTTGTGTGTGTGTGTGTGTGTGTGTGTGTGTGAGTGTGAGATTTTTATCCACTCATCCATTGATGGACACTTGTTTTCATATCTTGGCGGTTAAGAATATGCTGCAATAAACATGGGAGTGCAGATCTCTCTTCCTTTGGATATATACCCAGAAGTGGGGTTGCTGGATCATATGGGAGTTAAACTAATTTCTTGAGGAACCTCCATGCTGTTTCCATAGTGGCTGCACCAATTTACCTCCCCACTAAGAGTGCACTGGGGTTCCCTTTTCACCACATCCTCCCTAATATTTGTTATTTCTTGTCTTTTGATGACAGCCATTCGAACAGATGCAAGGTGATATCATTTTGGTTTTGATTTGCATTTCCATGGTGATGGGTGATGTTGAACATCTTTTTATGTACTTGTTGGCCGTTTGGATGTCTTCTTTGGGAAGATGTTTGTTCAGTTCCTCTGCCCATTTTTTAATCCAGTTGTTTGGTTTGTTGGCTATTTAGTTGTATGAGGTTGTTATATATATATATATAGATAGATAGATATAGATATAGATTTTTTTTTCGATATTAACCCCTTATTAGATATATGATTTGGAAGTGTTTTCTCCATTTTGATAGGTTGCCTCTTCATTTTGCTGATGGTTTCTTTCACTGTGTAGAAGCGTTTTAGTTTTATATTGTCCCACTTGTTCATTTTTGCTTTTATTGCCTTTGTTTTTTGGTGTCAAATCAAAAAAAATTATTGCCAAGACTGATGTCAAGGAGCTTATTCTATATGTTTTCTTTTAGGAGTTTTACAGTTTCAGGTATTAAATGTAAGTCTTTAATCCATTTTTAGTTGATTTTTGTGTATGGTGTAAAATAGGGGTCCAGTTCATTCTTTTGCAAGTGGCTGTCCAGTTTTCCCAACATTATTTATTGAAGAGACTGTCTTTTCACCACTGTATGTGTGTGGCTCCTTTGTCATAAATTGACCATATTTGCCTGGGTTGATTTCTGGGCTTGCTATTCTGTTCCTTGATCTACATGTCTGTTTTTATGTTCGTACCATGCTGGTTTTTTTTTAAGTTGAAGTATAGTTGATATACAATTATCATACTGTTTTGATTACTGTAGTTTTGTAATAGTTTGAAACCATGAAGTGTGGTGCCTCCAGCTTTGTTCTTTTTTTTTTTTTCTTTTTTTTCCTCCAAGATTGCTTTGGCTATTTGGGGTCTTTTGTGGTTCCATAGACATTTTAGGATTGTTTGTTCTATTTCTGTGAAAAATGCTATTGGAGGTTTGAAAGGGATTGCACTGAATCTGTAGATCACTTTGGGTAGTGTGGACATTTTAACAATATTAATTTTTCTAATCAGTGAGCATGAAATATCTTTCCATTTATTTGTGTCTTCTTCAATTTCTTTCATCACTGTCTTATAGTTTTCAGTGTACAGATCTTTCACTTCCTTGAGTAAATTTATTCTTATGTATTTTATGCTTTTTTATGTAATTGTATATCCGGCATAACATTAATCATCGTTAAGAGTGCCAAAAGTGGGCTTCCCTGATGGCGCAGTGGTTGAGAGTCCGCCTGCCAATGCAGGGGACACGGGTTCGTGCCCCGGTCCAGGAAGATCCCACATGCCGCGGAGCGGCTGGGCCCATGAGCCATGGCCGCCGAGCCTGCGCGTCCGGAGCCTGTGCTCCGCAACGGGAGAGGCCACAACAGTGAGAGGCCCGCGTACCGCAAAAAAAAAAAAAAAAAAAAGAGTGCCAAAAGTATAATTAACGAAGCTGTTGTTATCAATCATTGAGGTTGTTTCTAAAATTTCACTTGTGGAAACAATACTGAGTATCTTTGAATTTAAATCTTTGTGCATGTACCTGATTGTACATAAGATAATTTCTATTAACTGGACTTATTTCAGTGTAAGTATTTTAAACATTTTAAGGATTTTCAAAAGCTACTGCCTTTTTAAATTTTATTTTATTTTTGGCTGTGTTGGGTCTTCGTTTCTATGCGAGGGCTTTCTCTAGTTGTGGCAAGCGGGGGCCACTCTTCATTGTGGTGCGCGGGCCTCTCACTGTCGCGGCCTCTCTTGCTGCGGAGCACAGGCTCAGTAGTTGTAGCTCACGGGCCCAGTTGCTCCGCGACATGTGGGATCTTCCCGGACCAGGGCTCGAGCCCGTGTCCCCTGCATCGGCAGGCAGACTCTCAACCACTGCGCCACCAGGGAAACCCTGCCTATTTTTTTAAAATGTATCCTCACTGACCCGCAATATTATTTTAAAATATCATTGCCTATTTAATAGGTGAAAATGATACTCTTTTGTTTTTGTTTTCTTTGATTCCTTAATGTAGTAGAACATATTCTGTGTATTTATTAGTCCCTATTGTTTTTCTTATGTTAATTGCTAATACATGACAAGGAAGCTTTTTGACAGGAAAAAGGAAGGTTTTTTCCTCTGTAAGCAAATGCCTCAATCTGTATAGCACACTGAATTAAAAGGCATTTCAAAATGGTCTCCCTATCATAGTGCAGTAGGAGCTTTGATAGCAGAAGCTAGAGTGGTGGGTGGTGCTTCGCAATCCTGCCAGCACCCACCAATGCCTGGACCTCATCCTCAGAGATTCTGACTTAATGGTGTTTTTAAAACTTCTCAAGCTCCTAAAGTGATTCTACTGTGCAGCCACCTAACCTCAGAAACTTAGCCCCAAGGCTGCGTCACATATTTTTCACTTACAGGGCCTAGGGTTTTTATTTAAAGCATTCCATTTCCTCTGTAGAAAGTTATACTTTGTACTAATATTCATTATTCAGCATTTGCTCTACTACTATTCCTTGAGAGCATCTGCATTGGGTCCCCTTTGGAGATTAATTTTAACTTATTCCTTCTACTAATACTTAATGAACACCTGTTATGTACAACATACTATGGTATACACCATGAGACGTTCAAGATAAAATCAGGTGTGGCTCTTCCCTCGGATTCTTATAGTCAGGAATGGGAAAGGAGATGTACACACAGAGCTACAATGTGTTTGTGCCATAAAAGGAGGGAACAGTGGAGGGAAGAGGAGGGCGAGGAGTCTAGGAGTCTAGGTGGGATGGTAGATTACTTCATGGAAATGTATGTTTAAGCTGAATCTTGATTTGGACCAATAGAGCAATTAATCTGTTACTTGTAAAACATATTTCATAGTTTATAAAGTTTGTTCACAGTTACACATTTGATCCTTATAACAGCTCTATAAAATAAGCCAAACAGTTATTCTCATTTTACAGATGAAAGAGTAGCCAAGTCTTAGGATAGTTAAGTAACATCCAGAGTCACAGAGCTACAAAATGAAAGACTCAGGACTTTAAACCTGATTCTTCAGTCTCCATATGCTGGAGCCTTCTACTGTACCACATTATAGTAAAGGCAGAAGGTTCTATGTCTAAGGTGAGTTTTAGAAATGGCTAAGTGGGGACTTCCCTGGTGGCACAGTGGTTAAGAATCTGTCTGCCAGTGCAGGGACACGGGTTCGAGCCCTGGTCCTGGAAAATCCCATGTGCCGCGTACCAACTAAGCCTGTGCGCCACAGCTACTGAGCCTGTGCTCTAGAGCCTGCGAGCCACAGCTACTGAAGAGCACACACCTAGAGCCCATGCTTCGCGACAAGAGAAGCCGCCACAATGAGAAGCCGGCACATCACAACGAAGAGTAGCCCCTGCTTGCTGCAACTAGAGAAAGCCTGAGCACAGCTCGAAGACCCAATGCAGCCAAAAAATAAACAAATAAATAAATTTATTTTTTAAAAAAAGAAATGGCTAAGTGTTTAGTTTGATTGGACTGGTATTAGGATGCAAGTTCTGGAATAGTTGAAGATAAAGCTTTAGTGTGGTAGGCAGAATAATGGCTCCCTAAAGATGTCCAGTTCCTAATCCCTAGAACCTATGACTATGTTAGATTATGTTACAAAGGGGAATTAAGGTTGCAGGTGGAATAAAGTTGCTAATGAGGTACCCTGGATTGTTGGATTATTGAGGTGGGCCAATGTAAGAACGGTTTTTAAGTCCTTAAAAGAGGGAAGAGAAGAACAAGATTCAGAGAAAGAGATAATGACAATAGAAGCAAAGTGACAGTGCTGCAAATTGAGAAGGACTCAGGCCACCACTGCTAGCTTTGAAGATGGAGGAAAGAGGCCTTGAACCAAGAATATAGTTGGTCTCTAGAACTTGGAAAGGGCAAGAAAACAGATTCTCCCTTAGAGCCTCCTGAAAGAAGTAGAGCCCTGCAGACACCTTGATTTTAGCTCAGTGAGACCCATTTTGGACTTCTGAACTACAAAACTGTAAGATAATAAATTTTGTTGTTTTAAGCCACTAAATTTGTGGTAATTTGTTATGGTGGCCATGCAAAACTTAATACCTGTAGAAAGCCTTTTAGCGTAGGCACTCTACAGTTAAACTCCAAACTATCTCACTTCCACTGTCAGTAACAGAAAGCCATGAAATATTCTTGAGCAGGGGTGTAAAAATCTATTTTGATATTTGCTGATTAGAGAGGAGAAAGATTGGAGGGAAAAACACTAAGATTCTATTATTGGTGCTAGAAACATTTCTTTTGAGAAACTTTTGCTTTTTGAGGTAACATAGAACACATCTATATGTCTGGCTTGTAGAAGACCATGTATATATCTCTCACTTACTTTATACATCACTAAAAATCCAATTTCCATTGCAACATTTCAGCTCCTTCCCATGTCCCATGAGAAGTATAGAAACAATGGGAGAATTGGTCTTTGGTCTCTGACCCACTTTATTCTGTTCTTAGGATTTTTTGTCATACCCTAACCCAGTATGAATCTGAAGACTGGAGGATTTTTAAATGAATTTGAGCTTTATTTGGTTGCTTGGCACCTGGAGAACTTACACTAGCATGTGCTTTTACAATACATAATTATTATTTTTAAAGAAAAAACTTTCGTTGATCTCTCTGTAGGCATAAATCTATATTTTATTCTGCTATCAATGTATCTGAGGTCTCCAGTAAAGAAAGAGTTAAGTATTAAAGTACGAGTTGAGATAACTGAATTCAGAGCACTGACTTTAACTCATTTTATTCTAGTTGATATTGTTGCCCATATTCTTATCAGTTTTTAAAATCACAAGTCTTAAATTAAGCTTAACAGGTTCATGTTAAAATAGAATGAAGGATTTAAGACTTTAAGAATCCTATTATTTCTATTGAGTCATCAATTTTTTTTAAGTTACAGAAGGTTCAGAAGTTGTTTATCTTTTTAAGGTGCACTATGTGTTCATATTTATAACATTTACTTACGAATATTTATTAAAAACAGTAAAGCTAGTCATAATGAGCACAGATATTTGAAATCGGGCATGTTTGTCAGTACAGTCTTTTTTTTTTTTTTTTTTAACATCTTTATTGGGGTATAATTGCTTTACAATGGTGTGTTAGTTTCTGCTTTATAACAAAGTGAATCAGTTATACATATACATATGTTCCCATATCTCTTCCCTCTTGCGTCTCCCTCCCTCCCACCCTCCCTATCCCACCCCTCCAGGCTGTCACAAAGCACCCAGCCAATATCCCTGTGCCATGCGGCTGCTTCCCACTAGCTATCTACCTTACTACGTTTGTTAGTGTGTATATGTCCATGACTCTCTCTCGCCCCATCACAGCTCACCCTTCCCCCTCCCCATAACCTCAAGTCCGTTCTCTAGGAGGTCTGCGTCTTTATTCCTGCCTTACCCCTAGGTTCTTCATGACATTTTCTTTTTTCTTAAATTCCATATATATGTGTTAGCATACGGTATTTGTCTTTTTCTTTCTGACTTACTTCACTGTGTATGACAGACTCTAGGTCTATCCACCTCATTACAAATAGCTCAATTTCGTTTCTTTTTATGGCTGAGTAATATTCCATTGTATATATGTGCCACATCTTCTTTATCCATTCATCCGATGATGGGCACTTAGGTTGTTTCCATCTCCGGGCTATTGTAAATAGAGCTGCAATGAACATTTTGGTACATGACTCTTTTTGAATTTCGGTTTTCTCAGGGTATATGCCCAGTAGTGGGATTGCTGGGTCATATGGTAGTTCTATTTGTAGTTTTTTAAGGAACCTCCATACTGTTCTCCATAGTGGCTGAACCAATTCACATTCCCACCAGCAGTGCAAGAGTGTTCCCTTTTCTCCACACCCTCTCCAGCATTTATTGTTTCTAGATTTTTTGATGATGGCCATTCTGACTGGTGTGAGATGATATCTCATTGTAGTTTTGATTTGCATTTCTCTAATGATTAATGATGTTGAGCATTCTTTCATGTGTTTGTTGGCAGTCTGTATATCTTCTTTGGAGAAATGTCTATTTAGGTCTTCTGCCCATTTTTGGATTGGGTTGTTTGTTTTTTTGTTATTGAGCTGCATGAGCTGCTTGTAAATTTTGGAGATTAATCCTTTGTTGGTTGCTTCATTTGCAAATATTTTCTCCCATTCTGAGGGTTGTCTTTTGGTCTTGTTTATGGTTTCCTTTGCTGTGCAAAAGCTTTGAAGTTTCATTAGGTCCCATTTGTTTATTTTTGTTTTTATTTCCATTACTCTAGGAGGTGGGTCAGAAAGGATCTTGCTGTGATTTATGTCATAGAGTGTTCTGCCTATGTTTTCCTCTAAGAGTTTGATAGTTTCTGGCCTTATATTTAGGTCTTTAATCCATTTTGAGCTTATTTTTGTGTATGGTGTTAGGGAGTGATCTAATCTCATACTTTTACATGTACCTGTCCAGTTTTCCCAGCACCACTTATTGAAGATGCTGTCCTTTCTCCACTGTACATTTCTGCCACCTTTATCAAAGATAAGGTGTCCATATGTGCATGGGTTTATCTCTGGGCTTTCTATCCTGTTCCATTGATCTATCTTTCTGTTTTTGTGCCAGTACCATACCGTCTTGATAACTGTAGCTTTGTAGTATAGTCTGAAGTCAGGGAGCCTGATTCCTCCAATTCCTTTTTTTTGTTCTCAAGATTGCTTTTGCTATTCGGGGTCTTTTGTGTTTCCATACAAATTGCGAAATTTTTTGTTCTAGTTCTGTGAAAAATGCCAGTGGTAGTTTGATAGGGATTGCATTGAATCTATAGATTGCTTTGGGTAGTAGAGTCATTTTCACAATGTTGATTCTTCCAATCCAAGAACATGGTATATCTCTCCATCTATTTGTATCATCTTTAATTTCTTTCATCAGTGTCTTATAATTTTCTGCATACAGGTCTTTTGTCTCCTTAGGTAGGTTTATTCCTAGATATTTTATTCTTTTTGTTGCAATGGTAAATGGGAGTGTTTTCTTGATTTCACTTTCAGATTTTTCATCATTAGTATATAGGAATGCCAGAGATTTCTGTGCATTAATTTTGTATCCTGCCACTTTACCAAATTCATTGATTAGCTCTAGTAGTTTTCTGGTAGCATCTTTAGGATTCTCTATGTATAGGATCATGTCATCTGCAAACAGTGACAGCTTTACTTCTTCTTTTCCGATTTGGATTCCTTTTATTTCCTTCTCTTCTCTGATTGCTGTGGCTAAAACTTCCAAAACTATGTTGAATAAGAGTGGTGAGAGTGGGCACCCTTGTCTTGTTCCTGATCTTAGTGGAAATGCTTTCAGTTTTTCACCATTGAGGTTGATGTTTGCTGTGGGCTTGTCGTATATGGCCTTTATTATGTTGAGGAAAGTTCCCTCTATGCCTACTTTCTGCAGGGTTTTTATCATAAATGGGTGTTGAATTTTGTCAAAAGTCAGTAGTCTTATAATAGCCTTAATGTACAATTTATTTCTATAGCAAATTTTGATCAGAAAATACTTTTAATGCATACATATGTATGTAGCCTGAATAATAACATTTTTATACAAATAGGGATGGCAGGAGCTTTATTCTGAGATACATATAAACCTAGTAGCACAAATTAATGCTTCAGTGACCTCCATTGTTTTCAAATTTGGTCTAAAACATTTTGATTGTATATGTTTTTAATTGTAGTTTTAAAAATAGCTAAGTGTATATGTGTGTGTGTGTGTGTGTGTGTATATATATATATATATATATATATATATTTGCGGTACGCGGGCCTCTCACTGTTGTGGCCTCTCCCGTTGCGGAGCACAGGCTCCAGACGCGCAGGCTCAGCGGCCATGGCTCACGGGCCCAGCCGCTCCACGGCATGTGGGATCCTCCCGGACTGGGGCACGAACCCGCGTCCCCTGCATCGGCAGGCGGACTCTCAACCACTGCGCCACCAGGGAAGCCCTAAGTATATATTTAATACAAAATTCAAATCAAACTTTTGTGGAATCTGAGAAAACTGGTTTGAAAATTTTACTGAAAAAATTCAGTTGGCCACATTGTAAAATGTAGTTTATAGATTGGCTTGCTTTTTGATTGATTTGAGTTTTACTGATCGGTGAACATATAATGGTCATAGCTTTCTTTAAAATTTTGTCATTTGAAACACTAACTATTACAACACATGTAATAAAAATTTAGACAAATATTTTGGCTACAAACTGGTATACTAAATAATAGCTTGAGTCATAGTCTGAGTCAAGAGTAATAGAGTTGTTTCTTAGGGTACTAAGAAGTTATTTTTAGGAGCTTCTAAAATGTATTCTTCCTTTCCAGAAGTTTTAGGCCTTATGAGAAATTATTCAGAATTTGTCACAAATAGTTGATGACTGTATAAATAAGTCCTGTTCAATAAATCATGCACTTTCAGTAAGAGAATCTTGAAAGCCTTTTGTAAAACTAAGTCATCTTGACAAAAGGGATATTTAAGATAGAACCAAATTGATTTATGTTTCCTTTATTTCAAATATCAAGGGAAAGTGTTTCTAAATATATTTAAACTTTTATGTAATATATAATTTTTCTACTTACTAGTAAATTACTAGTAATATGTGATTGATGTTTGTTCATTTGTTCATTCAACAAATATTTAGGGGGTATTTGCTATATATTAGGCATTATAATACAGAGATAAAGAAAAAAATATCCAGCAGCAGAAAGGAAAAGCAGCAATCACTCCATAATCTCACCTTCCATGGATAACCACTGTGAACCATCCATTGTATGTACATCTAGGAGCATTTTGCTATTTGTCTATTACTTTTCTAATTTATACCATTTTTAATAAAATGAAATTGCTCCAAGTGTGCTATTTAATAGCTTGCTTGCTGCTTTTCATGCTATTAATTTGAAAAATTAAAAGATTATAGTAAATACATTTCATTAAAAAACCTAAAGTTAAGTATCCTTTTAAATTTGAAATAGATCATGAAAACTGATTCCACCCCATCCCCATTTAAACAGAATTTAAATCCACTTTAAATTCTTGGCAATTTGGATTTTGTCCTTCTAACTCATAAAAATTAGTAATTCAGGGACTTCCCTGGTGGTACAGTGGTTAAGAATCCACCTGCCAATGCAGGGCACACGGGTTCGAGCCTTGGTCTGGGAAGATCCCACATGCCGCAGAGCAACTAAGCACGTGTGCCACAATTACTGAGCCTGCACTCTAGAGCCTGCGAGCCACAGCTACTGAGCCCACATGCCACAACTACTGAAGCCCGCGTGCCTCGAGCCCGTGCTCCGCAACAAGAGAAGCCACGGCAATGAGAAGCCCACGCACTGCAACGAAGAGTAGCCCGCGCTCAGCAATGAAGACCCAGTGCAGCCAAAAATAAAATAAATTTATTTTAAAAAAATTAGTAATTCAAGCTTCACTTGGTTAAATTTAAGTGAAATGCAGAATTTGCATTAAAATATTTAAGTCTCAAGATTAGTAGTGAATAACAGCATTTACTGTGTCAGGGTCTGCTCCAAATACTGCTTCCTATATATTAACTTCTCTATTCAACATTTCTACTCCCGTTTTGCAAGGGATATGAAAGTGACTAAAGTCACACAGCTAGTAAGTGACGGGAGCAAAGATTCAGTCCAGACTGTGTGGCTCCATGATTCTGATCTCAACTACTCTACTCTACTGCCACCATAGCATTTCTGGAGACTGTATTTTTAATTCAAACACAGTTCCAGTGATTTACCTAACAAATCGGTGATACGTAATGTAAAATTATTCGCTTTAATACATTTAGTGAAATTCTTTTTCTCTGTGTTGCAAGCATGTATATCTTAGCAAATAGCGAATGAGATGTAATTTATTACCCACCCACCGCCAGTATCTTGTGCTAATCTTCCTGCTCCGTGGGCCTCCCCCACCCCACCCGCATTATGCTTGTCTGCTTCCATCAGCTCCAGAAGGTTGCCCGGAGGTGGAGTCGGTGAGCACTAAGTGCCGGCTAGGGCTGGAGCCTTGGGGTGGGGTGGGGCGGGGCGGGGCGGGGCCGGGCCCTATGTCCTGCTGCGGAGTGCGGAGTGCGGAGTGCGGGTCGGGAGTGCGGGTCGGGAAGCGGAGCGTGAAGCAGCTGTGTAATCCGCTGGATGCGGACCAGGGCGCTCCCCTTTCCCGTCGGGGACCCTCCGATTGGTTGGGCGTGGGCACACGTGACCGACATGTGGCTGTATTGGCGCAGCCCGCCTGGGTGTCACTGGAGACGGAATGGAGGTGCTGCTGAGCTCGGAAATGGGGTAGGTGCTGGAGCTACGATGGCCCGGCTAGCTGCCGGGGGAGAAGGAGGCGATTTTCCCTTGCACTGTCTAAAGCCGATGGTCTTTCCTTGGCACAGAGTCTGATGCCACATGCCAAGCGGGGAGGCAGGGGCGTCTCCCTCACCCCCCCACCATTGCAGCACAGGAGATGGATTTCCTGTGCTTCTGATCCAGGGTTTTTGACAGAAGAGGAAGAAGGGGGGGAGGGGTAGGAGTGTTAAGGGGAGTCTGGTGAGAAAGAGCTGTTTTTGAAGCTAGAAGGAGGTTTTGTTTTTATAATGCATGTTGACAGAGTCGAGTGGAATAACAGTATCTAAGGAAACGGGTAGAGGACAACAAAGAATGGAGCATATTCATGGCGAGGAGCAAAAGCTTTAGCCCACTGAAAGGCTTCTTTTCCTCCCTGGCCACAAGGACACATGCAGTGGTAGCCAGGGGAGGGGTTACGAAGCTGCTGCTGATGGCTGTTATGAACCTAGTGGAAAGGGCTCCTTGGGAGAGGAGGAAGAGGTGGAGGCAGGTACTGCAGAGCTTCAGTGGTGGTTTTGGTTGATCCGTGAAATTTGGGTTACCAAAAGTGCCTGCTTTTGCAGTTCTAAGTGAACTGCCAGTGAATAGGGTGGCAAAGAGATACCAGTGTCTTTGTTAGTTTTAAGATGCAATGTAATGCCTTTTTGCAGATGACTTCAGCAGTGCTTTTCTCCCTCCCAGGCTGGAAAGATAACTGCAGAGGAATAAGAACCCTTGCAGCAATGCTGGTGGTAGAAGTCTATTTACAAAAAGCCATAGTTTATCATATCATTACAACCTGGATGGAAAGAATAACTTAGTTTTTTAAAGTAGGAAGAATATCAGGCTATGAATGTTTTGACAGTGGAATTTATCAGACACTTTGATTCTGTATCACAAAAGAGATGCTCAAATTCTTTGCTTTAAATAAATCCTATAGGAAATCTTAATAAATTATGTATGAAGCAGTGGATCTATTCCTTTGTTAGTATAGCTTTATGCTATTAATTAGGTTACTCAAGAGTAAATCACTGTATAATGTAAATCACTTTGTGAAAAGTTACAGTGGTAAATTTTTCATAGGCTTAATATTTAAGGTCTGTGTTTATTATGTAATTTTATATTACTCTGGTCAGTTTTAGATATCATTGAATAAAGTCTATAGGCAAATATTTCAAATTAAAGCAGTATGATTTTTCTTTTAGATGTATTTCTGTTTAGTGAATATTCATAAGATATACTCTTGATGTAGACTGTTTCCGTTGCACTGTATTTTTGTTTCATTAAATGTCTAAAAACAAGTTTTCAGATTGAGTAGTTTTAAATGCCTTATCTTAATGCCTATTTATGGTAGCCAGCTTGTCACACCTCCCTACTCTCTGAACAGGGTGGCAGTGGCTTTGTAAAGCCCTCCAGGATCAATGTCTCTTAAGTAGTGTTTATGTAATAGAAAGTCTTGAAAGAACCTATAATTTTTGTTTCAGTAATTTTTTCAAGATAATAAGGAATTGGACTGGAATAAAATTAGACTATGTAAAGTTTTCACTGATAAAAAGGCGATTTTATTCTTTATTTTTAAAACTATTTTTGCTTTAAGAATTGTTTAGTTATGGGTATCAGTGTTAATAGTTCTTAGGATCTCTTTTTAAAATCTGATGGAAACTGTACCTAGAATTAAAGGTGTTGCATTAAATTTTCAAGTGAAATTTATTTATTTATTTGTTTGTTTTTTGCAGTATATCCAAATTTTCCAGAAGATCCTTCAAGATACTTTTTCAATAATTTAAAACAATTTTTTCAAGTGAAGTTTAATAGCTAATACCATTCATTTCTTTGAACTCCAATTGGTATAGTTTTTGAGAGTTTATGATTCTTATTTTTACATAAATTATCTTATTTTATGATTTAAACAGCTCAATGTAGCATTATTTTCATTTTAAACGTTAGATTATTCCTAATTGCATATGTTGTGACTTTATCCAAGGTCATGTATTGTATAAGGATGTAAAGAACGTAAGTCTTCTATTTTGTTCTAACTCTATGAAACTATCATCTTATTAATCAACTTAAACTTCAACTAAACAGAACAGTATTAGATAGAGATATTTTTTGGAATTAAATAAGAAATAAAGAACTAAAGTAAGAAAAGTTGATTTCTTTCCCCTTGCATTATGAAATACCTAATATAAGACTGTACTGTTGGTCTTTGAAATTATTCATTGTTAATTGATATTGCCAGAATTGAGCTATTAAGGAGTTCAAAAGTTAAATATTCATAAGTAGGTCTATGAACTGAATCAAAACTATTAATTGCAGTCTTTTCATGCATTGCTCTTTGGATTTTTATTTTACCATTTTTCTCTATTTTTTTTTCTAATTTCACATAATTTAACAGTCCTTTTATATTAAATGTTCTCTTTAATTTTGACCTCCCTCCTCTTTTTTTCTTTTTCTTTTTTTTTTTTTGGTACTACACGCTGGAATTTTACATAGCACATAAGATAGGATAGGGCAATATAATATAGAAAAGATGACTTGAGGAAATACATAGACTACACATTCGAGTACCTACTAAATGCCAGACCTATAAAGGTTCAGGAGAGTCAAATAAAACATGGAAACTAACCTCTAAGAAACTTACAATAGAACTGTGTGAAATATTATTGCTATTGCATTGAAAACACTGATTGCTTTGGCTACTCCTAGGATCTTTAAAGATTTATATCATCTAAAATGTCTTCTAACTGAAAGAATGTGGTGGTTTGCTCTTTGAAACACCACGCCTTGTAAAATCTGCTTGGAATAGCAGATAATTCTGAAAAGCAAATTAGTTTTGAAGTATTAAGTGCCTTGAATGTAAAATGAGGTTAGATGAAGTGATTTCTAGATCTTCTAGTTCCAATAGTCAATAATCTGTGGTTCTTGATTTCTGTAAGTTCACCTCTTAGAAGGAAAGCTACCTAGACGGTTTCTTGTTTTGGTATAGGTGACATCTCATATGTTATATAATAGATATGTTCTTGAAAATTGTTTTTGTAAATCAAATCATGACATCAGTTCATAAAAGGCAAGCCTTCTCCCCTTTATTCCCAGGCCCTATTCCCACTCCCCTTGTAGGCACTCATTCACATATGTTCTTAAATATGCGTTAATTCTTGTGAAATATTTAGCATTTTGTTTTTTTTATAGTTAATGAGGGTTTTTTTAATTGTGGTAAAATATACATACATAAAATTACCAGCTTAACCACTTTTATGTGTATATATAGTTCTGTGGCATTAAGTACATTCATACTGTTGTGAGTGTATCACAGTCCATCTCCAGATCTTTTTCACATTCCCCAACTGAAACTCTACCTGGTAAACACTAACTCTCCATTTTCTCCTTCCCCGCAATTCCTGGCAACCACCATTTTGTTTTCTTTCTCTATGAATTTGACTTCCCTAAGAACCTCATATAAGATACGTCTTCAGGTTTCATCCATGTTGTTGCATGTGTCAGAATTTCCACCTTTTTTGAGGTGGAATAGTATTCCAGTGTATGTATACCACATTTTGTTTATGCATTCATTTTTCAATGGACACTTGGGTTGCTTCCACCTTTTGGCTTTTGTGAATAATGCTGCTCTGAACATGGATGCACAAATATCTGTTTTGAGTTCCTACTTTCACTTCTTTGGGGGTATGTACCCAAATTTATGTTTTTAATTTACATAACTTTTGAACATTTTTAACTCGATACTGTTTTTAAGACCTGTTTTACTTTATGTCCATCTAGTTTGTCGTTCTAACTCTGCTATCTAATGTTCTGTAGTGTCTATCAGATGTGAAGGTCCTAGGTTTTTTCCAAATCTCTTTTACCACAAACTTTGCTATGGTGTACATCCTTGTATATGACTTCTTATAGACTATTTTAGTTACATATCAGTGTACAATAAATTACCCCAAATCTTAGTGGCTTAAACAACAAATATTTATTACTTTAGAGTTTCTCTGGGGCAGAAATTCAAGAATATCTTAATTGGGTATATGGTTCAGAATCTCTCATGAAGTTACAGTTAAGATGTCAGCCAGGGCTACAGTCATCTGAAGGCTTGACTAGACTGGAAGATTCACTTCCTAGATGGCTCACTCACAGTCTGTTTCTCCTGACCGTTGGCAGAAGGCCTCGCTTCTTTTCCATGGGTCTCTACAATGGGCTGCCTGAGAGTCTTCATGACATTGCAGCTGGCTTCCCCAGTGATCCCAGAGAGAAAGAGCAAGAAGGAAGCCATTTATGACATAGCCCATCACTTCTACCGTATTCTTTTTATTAGAAGTGAGTCACTAAGTCCAGCCCACACAAGAGGAGATGAATTAAGCTCCACTTTTGAAGGTATAAGGTCAAAGAAATTGTGGATCTATTTTAAGATCACTACATAGTCAGTGAGATTTCACTGAAATTTATTCTTTGGAGAGGGATCACTGGATCATAGGGCATTTTTCGTATTGCTGTTGTAACAAATTATCTCAAATTTAGTGTTTAAAACAACCCAGATTTATTATCTTGCAACCCTGGAGATCAGAATTCGGAAATGGTTTACATTGGACCAAAATCATAAGAGCAGCAGTGCTGTACTTCCTTCAGAGGCTATCTGGAGAATCCATTTCCTTCCTTTTTTCCAGCTTCTAGAGTCTAACTGCATTCCTTGACTCGTGGCCTCTTCCTCCATCTTTGTGCGAGCAGCACAATAAATCTTTCTTTGACTCCGACCCCCTTTCTGTCTTCACATATCCTTCTCTGACTCTGACTTTTCTGTCTCCTTCTTATAAAACCCTGTGATTGGGCTTCCCTGGTGGCGCGGTGGTTGAGAGTCCGCCTGCCGATGCAGGGGACACAGGTTCGTGCCCCAGTCCGGGAAGATCCCACATGCCGCGGAGCGGCTGGGCCCGTGAGCCATGGCCGCTGAGCCTGCGCGTCCAGAGCCTGTGCTCCGCAGCGGGAGAGGCCACAACAGTGAAAGGCCCGCATACCGCAAAAAAAAAAACCAAAAACAAAACCCTGTGATTACAGTAAGTCCACCCATATAATCCAGGAAAATTTGCCCATATTAAGATCCTTTACTTGTTCACATCTGCAAAGTCCCTTTAGCCTTGTAAGGTAAGATATTCACTGGTCTCCAGGATTAGGACATGGACATGTTTGTGGGGCCACTGTTCTGTCTACCATAGGCATACACATACAGGTCTTCATTTGTTTTCAGACATACACATACAGTTCCTTGTTTTAAGCTGAAGTGGTTTTTTTAAAGTTGTATTTTTGTGAATGAATGTTACTTTTGGGGGTAAATTCAGATTTTCATTTACCAGATTTGTTTATAATATGGTATACAATGGTGACTAAGATAGTAAGCAGATATCCAATGAAGAATATTGAAATATATATTCCACTAGCTATTTTTAGATTCTTGGTTTTATTATCATTAATTAATTGATAAATTACCTGTCAGTATATTAGCTACTTCTGACATTGTTTATAATAGAAACTGAGAAATATTAAAGCAACGTGACTTTGTACCTTTTAGTCTTGTTATCGTACCATTTCTGTGGGTACTCTATCCAAATCTCATCTTCTTTGCACTGTGAAGATAGCTAGCCACAGTGTAGCTCCAGTCCATATTTGTGCCCTTACCTCCAATTTTCTCAGCAAGGTGTGACTCCCATAGACTCTATATCAATCTTTTGAACCCAACCTTGCCTCTGAATTGTAGGTAAGTTGTATCTTAGCATGGGTCCCCTGTAAGTCAAAATCTTGAGATTCTGAGAATCTTGAGGCCTTGTGCGAAATACTTACTTTGGGAAGTGATCCAGGAACAGGAGTAGTGGCTTAGAAAGTGTTAAATAGTGAAGAGGGACAGCCAGTATGTGTTCTCAAGTTGGTCACCACTTTGGATAATTGGGAAAGTCCTGAAAGCTGGGACTTTTAAAGAAGCCATATAAAATTGTCCATCTAAGGAAAAGAATTATATTTACTAGCTCCCATTCCCCTTTAGTCAAGGATTGTCCCATCAAGTGTTCACTCTTTTTTTATAGGCTGTATATGCATGAATGCTGGTGACCCACACTGGGTTGTCACTGAGACTAGAACAGAAAACAAAAGGATACCTGTCAGCCGTTGTGCTGTCAGTTTATATCTTGCAGTGAGCTGATTGATGCGGCAATGACTAGAGTTAAAGTGAGCCAAGAGAATGTAAGATGAGACACAAACGTCTGATTTATTTGTGTATGGATCCTATTTCCCCTTCCTACTGGAATACTACCCATTTGCTAGTTAATAAGATACTTGAGAATAAGGAACATGTCAATTTATCTTTTCCCTGGTGTTGTAGAACTGCTGTGACAGAGTACCACACACTCATGGCTTAAAATCATAGAAATGTATTCTGTCACAGTTCTGGAGGCTGGAAGTACAAAATCAGAGCGTCAGCAAAGTTGATTCCTTTTGGAGACTCTGAGAGAGCATCTGTTCCATGCCTTTCTCCCTAGCTTGTGGTGGTTGCTGGCAGTCTTCGGCATTCCTTGGTTTGCAGCTGCCTCACTCCAGTCTCTGCCTCCATTGTCACTTGGCGTTTTTCCTGTGTCTCTGTGTTCATTTCCTCACTTGGCCTTGTTTTAAGTATACCAATCATTGGATTTAGGGCCCACCCTAATCCAGTAAGACTTTATCTTAACTTGATTACAGCTGCAAAGACCCTGTTTCCAAACGAAGTCACTTTTCACAGGTACCAGAGATTAGCTACCTGTGACTCAATGTATCATTTTGGGAAACACAGTTCAACCCACAAAAATCTCCTTATAATATTTGCACGGTGTCTTGTGACTAATAAGTTCTCGGATGTTTGTTGATTTGAATCGCATAGAGAGAAATCCATCATCTTACTCTTTTAATGGGAAAGTCATCCTGGACATTCTCTGAATTTGTGCCCTCTTTTTTCTGTTCTTTGCTCTCCATGGCTGTTTATTCTTGCATGTATTTATCTTTTTGTGGCTGTCACTGAGTAAAGCATTTTGGGAATTACAAAAGCTAAGTATTAGATACAAACCTTGTCTTAAAGGTAGAAAACAAAACTTGCCAAAGTAAAGTGGAATAATTAGAGAACAGTTAAGCCAAGTTGTATAGTATTTACTGTACAATCAGCAGGAAGACTCATTACTGGCTGTAGGAGACAGGAAGGTTTTATGTAAGGCAACAGAATTGGGCCTTAAAGGGTAGCAAAGCAGAGGGGAAAAGGATGGGGCATTCAAAAAAGGAGATGAATTATGAGCAGAAGTACAAAATAGTTTGTATGGAATGGTGAAGAGGGAATTACTTAAGGAGAAGGGTTATACTGGAACTTAATAGAAAATAAGTTTGGAACATAGACTGTATCGGGTACACCAGGTCATGAAAGCCATGTAGAGGTAGTATTACATGGTCTTAGGAGCATGAGCATTGGGAACAAATATGAGTTTGAATCCTGGCTTAGCCACATGATCTGTGTTTTTATGAAAATTATTTGCCATTTTGAAGTCCCAGCTTCCTTAACTCTAAAATGGGAAGTGATACCTACCTCACAGTTGCGAAGATTAAATTACATATATATTAATATATGGTACTTACTGTATTACATGACATGCAATAAATGGTAGGCTTTCTGAATTTCACCTGTCAAGTACAAAAATTTAACAGATAGGCAGAGGATTTAAATAATATGCTACAGTCAGTAAATAGGTATATAACTTTGAGAACTTTGTACACTTTTCCCTTTTCTTAAATTTCAGTGAGATAGTTACGAAAGTTAGTCATGTTCTTGACTACAAGGCAAACCTTAAAAAATTCAAAATGGTAACATTTGTAGGCAACAATCTCCAATCAATCTAATAAACAATAAATCAATGGCAATAAAAAGATGATTCACAAGTCATCTTATACACCTAATAATTGAGAAGAATCTTTTAAGTATCCCTGAGTCAAAGAGGAAATCAATATTAAAATTATAAATTATCAAGAAATAGAGACGGAAACATTTTATACTAAAACCTATGAAACATGGCTAAAGCTGTATGGAGAAGAAAATTAGTACCTTAGGGACTTCCTGGTGGTGCAGTGGTTAAGAATCCGCCTGCCAATGCACAGCACACGGGTTCAAGCCCTGGCCCGGGAAGATCCCACATGCTGCAGAGCAACTAAGCCCATGTGCCACAACTACTGAGCCTGCGCTCTAGAGCCCGTGAGCCACAATTACTGAGCCCATGTGCCACAACGACTGAAGCCCACGCGCCTAGAGCCTGTGCCCCTGCAACAAGAGAAGCCACCACAATGAGAAGCCCGCACACTGCAACCAAGAGTAGCCCGCGCTGGCCGCAACTAGAGAAAGCCTGCGTGCAGCAACAAAGACCCAACGCAGCCAAAAATAAATAAATAAAATAAATACATTTATAAAAAACAAAAGGTTGGAATACTTTGTTCCTCAAATGTTTGGTAGAAGGTGTCTGTAAAACCATTTGAATCTGGTATTTTTTGTGTTAGGAGAAGGAAAGGGGAAATATTTAACTACTGCTCCAGTTTTTCAATGTTGCAGAACTTTTAAGATTTTCTTTTTCTTCGAGGCAGTTCCCCCCACCTTTGAGTTTTGTTCATTTTAAATGTTTGGGCTCTTCTCTCTCTTTAATCATAATCAGTCTTTTCAAAAAACCAACTTTTTGCTCTGATCTTCAAACTTTACACAAAGATATACAATGAAAAGAAAAGCTTCTTCTCAGCAGACCTGAGACCATTTTTTCCAGAGGCAATGACTGTACTTTTGTATATCCTTTCAATGATATTTTTATCTTTATACAATCCTTTTATTTTTTACTAGAACAAAATGGACAGTATGAGACATAGTGATCTGTACTCTTTTTTTGTTTTCTCCCCCTTTTTTCGGTTTGTTTTTACATCAACCTCATTCTTTTTAATGCCAATGTAATATTCCACTGCATGGATGTATCCTATTTATTTAAAAGTAGTTAAGCTTTTATACCAAGTAAAAACTTTCGCATTTGTTTAAAGGAACCTAAGAACCCGATCTGTCACTCCTAGTCTAGTAATAGACATCATCACTTCAGAGCTCCAACAGGCCCTCCATGTGCCTTACCCATTAACTAATCAGGTAAAATTAAAATGTTCATTTGCTCCATAATAGCCTTCTTGGAAGCAGGTATATTCCATTTAAGTATCTTTAGTTAAAAACAGAACTGTTTCCATGATTTAAATGCCACGTAATGTTCTTAACATTTAAATCCCTGTTTCTTTTGTAATTTACCCTGGTGTGTAGTATAAGGAAGGGTGCAGTTTTGTCAGTTTCCTCATGGCTGTCCAGTTTCCATTGCCGTTTATTTAAAGTTCATCTTTTCATGTGTGTTTGAGATGCTACCTTTATTATGACTAAATTTACATATATTTACTTACGGAATTTTAAAAAATGTGTTCCCAGGCTTCCCTGGTGGCGCAGTGGTTGAGAGTCCGCCCGCCGATGCAGGGGACACGGGTTCGTGCCCCGGTCCAGGAAGATCCCACATGCCGCGGAGCGGCTGGGCCCGTGAGCCATGGCCACTGAGCCTGCGCGTCCGGAGCCTGTGCTCCGCAACGGGAGAGGCCACAACAGTGAGAGGCCCGCGTACTGCAAAAAAAAAAAAAAAAAAATGTGTTCCCTTGGTTGATCTATTCATCTGCCAATATCATAGCTTTCTTTTTTTCTTTTAAATTTTATTTATTTTTTGGCTAGATAGGGTCTTCGTTGCTGCGCACAGGCTTTCTCTAGTTGTGGCGAGTGAGGGCTACTCTTCATTGCAGTGTGCAGGTTTCTCATTGTGGTGGCTTCTCTTGCTGTGGGACACGGGCTCTAGGCGTGCAGGCTTCAGTAGCTGCAGCACGTGGACTCAGTAGTTGTGGCACACGGGCTTCAGTAGTTGTGACATGCGAGCTCAGTAGTTGTGGCTCTTGGGCTCTAGAGCGCAGGCTTAGTAGTTGTGACGCACGGGCTTAGTCGCTCCGCGGCATGTGGGATCTTCCTGGGCCAGGGCTCGAACCCATGTCCCCTGCATTGGCAGGCGGATTCTTAACCACTGTGCCACCAGGGAAGTCCTATTACGGCTTTTTAAAGCCTTTTTATTTTTAAATAACTTTGGACTTACAAAAGAGCTGGAAAAATAATAGAGAGTTCCCATGTACCCTTCACTTAGCTTCTCCTAATGTTAACATCTTACATATCCATAGTATAATGATCAGAACTAAGAAATTAACTTACTGTACAGTACAGTTGACTTCATACTATGTTACTTATAATGGCTTTGTACAGTAATTTAATATGTGGTAGGTGTACTCCTGCTCTTTTTTCATGTTTTCCCTTTTTTGCTTGTTTTTTTCAGTTTTCTAGCTGCAGAAAACAAAATAAAAACCAGTCTTATATAATATTTGTATTGGGACCATGTAAAATTTATAAATTAACTTAGGGGGAAATGACATCTTTATGATACTGAATCTTTATGTACACAAACAAGGTATGTCTTTCCATTTGTTGAAATGTACCTTTGTGTCTTTCAGAAGCATCTTATAGTTTTCTCATAATATGTTTTGAACTCTGTTCAGTTTATGCCTGTGCTTTTTTTGTTTTGGTTTTGGTTTTTTGGGGTTTTTTGCCTGTGTTTTTTTATTATAAACAAGATCTTTTCTTCCATTTCATCTTCTATCTGGTTTCTCTTTACACATATAAAGGAAAGGTTTCTGTATATTTTGTACTACACTAAATTACTAGACTATCTTGTTGTGGTAATATTTAGTTGATTCTTTTGGATATTCTAGGTATATAATTATATCATCTGCCAATAGTATTCCTTTCTAATTTCATTCTTTAATTGTGTTGACTGGTACAATGAGTAAGAGTGGTAAAAATGGGCTTTCCCTTAGTTTAGGAATATAGTATACCCAGTGTTTCCATATTCTGTGGTACTGGCTTTGGGCTGCTATATATTGTGTTAAAAAAAAAAGTGTCCTATTATATTGAGTATTTTCAACAAAACTGGACGTTGAATTTATAAAGCATCTTTTCATCACCTTTGGCATGATAATATTTTTCTTCTGTGTAGACCTATTAATATGTTGAATAATGTCGATTTTATAATAGTGATTTTTGTTGTAAATTTTAGATTTTCCATCTCTTTGTTGTTAGTTTTGATAAATTACATTTTCTAGTAAATTATCTATTTCATTTAGTTTTCAAATTTATTTACATAGAATTGAGCAAAGTAGTCTTTTATGACTCTTCTGGTTTCTTCTTTCTATTGGTATTTTCCTCTTTTTTCATTACCATCTAACAGTACTGGCAAATACATCTTTTTTTTTAAATTCATTAAAACAAAACAATAGGGCTTCCCTGGTGGTGCAGTGGTTGGGGGTCCACCTGCCGATTCAGGGGATGCGGGTTCGTGCCCCGGTCCATGAAGATCCCACATGCCGCGGAGCGGCTGGGCCCGTGACCATGGCCGCTGGGCCTGCGCATCCGCGTCCGGAGCTTGTGCTCCACAACGGGAGAGGCCGCAGCAGTGAGAGGCCCGCGTACCGCAAAAACAAACAAACAATAAAAGCAGTTTAACTAATTTTTTAAAAAGTGATCCCAAACTTCTTAAATTATAATAAAGAATCCTTCATATTTAATTCTAATTGAATCCTTCATACTTAATTTTAATTGCCTGCCTAAACTTTTCTGCCTCCTTGCATTAATTTCTTAGGATACTGGTAAATTTGTTTTCCAGTCAACATTTGGATAAAAATCTAAATAACAGTCCTTTTGCTTTCTTCTCCCCTACCCTACTCTTAAGGGGTGAGGATCTCTTTACTGGGTATCCTTACTGAAAAACAAATTTAGATATTTGTATATTCTCAGTAGCGTGAAAGATTCAGAGTTTTTCCCCATTTCATGTGATAAATTTTGATATTTTTAATGATGCTGAGTGACTTTCATTTGAGATATATTTGGTATGAAATTCATGTGATTGTATAAAAGGCATTCTAAAATAAATTTATGAGTTCTTAAATTTTTCAGTAAGCAGTTTTGACTTAGGGATGGCTGCAACATCCTGCAACGGTATAAGGCAAAGTATTACTCCATGAAACGTCTTATTTTTCCTGTAAAATTGTATGAAAGCACCCTGCTTTCTAAAGCAGAAGTGACTTAAATGATTTGATTCTGGAGGGGGGAAAAAAGGTGATCAAAAATTTTTTTAAAATATTTATTTATTTATTTGGCTGCGCTGGGCCTCAGTTGCAGCATGCGGGATCTATTTCCCTGACCAGGGATCGAACTCGGACCCCCTGCATTGGGAGTGTGGAGTCTTAACCACTGGACCACCAGGGAAGTCCCATGATCAAATGTTTTAATTGTCCATCTGAAGGGCTGAATTCTTTTCCCTCCGGTGAAGAGCACTTTTAGTAGTCTCGTGTTCATTTTGCCCATCTGGTTCTTTTTGTGATTGTGTGAGGTTATAACCTCTGTGTCTTAGCATACTTCTGTGTACTTTGCTCTTTCTCTGTGTTATTACCTTTTCTCTTATTTTATTGTTTTAGTGGAAAATTACCTGTTAGGATTTTATTTGAAATGAAGAATTTTAGGGCTTACATTATTAAATACTGTCAGATCCCCACTTCTGTCACATGGTTTTTAATGTGCTACCTCTTTCCAGACCTGCTTATTACTGGTATGGTGTAAAACAGATAAGTGACCCCACCTATGAATTTCTCCCTTGTTTTTGAGACATCTCTGTCTTTTTCAAGAGGGTGAATTATTCTTCACCTCTTGTCCATTGGTTGGGGGACTGGGGCTTACAACAATAGATCAACAGTAGGTCTTACTAAGGAAGTTATGTTTCAAGTGTATTTTCGTAATATAACTTACACAGCACTTTTATTTTTAGACCCTCCTTTTGTTTCTTAATTCTAACAATATCCCTGTAAATTATATTAGAACAGGTAGTAAATGTCCACTGTACAAATGGTGAAGTGAATTTCAATGAAGGGGCAAAGGTAAAAACAGGACCAAGACTGAAATTAAGACCCAGATCTCCAAATACAAGTCATTCTTTTCAGCAGTAAAGACTTTTGTGAGTGATCCCCACCTCCCAGGAATTCCGTTTCCTCCTCAGGAATCGGTGGGTTGCACCAGGTTTATCATTGACTCTAGCCATTCGTGAACAGACGAGACTTGAATCCCTTGATTTCCCTTGTTAGGGACCTTCCAGTTGCTGAACCCCCAATATTGTCATGACCAGCCAGTGTTATAATTTGTCTGCCTTATTTTGTGTAGTGGATTTTTATTACAGAAACATTTTTTTTAATGTCCAGATCTTTAAGTATTGCTTGAGTACAAACTTTGTTATACTTTTTAGCTTTTAAATATAGGTAGAATTTTATTTATTCCTAAGTGAGTTTGGGATTAAACTAAAAAGAGAATCTGGGTCTTTGAAACTTGGTTAGTCTGAAGGTAACTCCTAGCATTCTCTAATTCTTCAGGCCAAGGACCTCTTATTACCTGGCTATCTTCTATATCTTTCGTTTCTCCCCTCTTCTTTCATAGTCTTGTAATTAACAGCCAGGCTCTTCTTCACTTCTCTTTGACAGTCTCTACTCCTGAAGTCATCAGTTTTCTTTAAGTGTCTTTCAGCCTCAGTCTGAACACAGTGGGTCCCAAGATGCATATGCCATAGCATGGCCTGTTATATTCATCCTTTTGGATGAATGTATTAGAATTTATACTAGTAATTATTATCATCTTTCTATCCAAAAGATTTGAAGTCTCAATCTAAACTTCTCCCTTGTGTCCATTTTGTTAATGACTGCCTTTTTAATGACTCCTTCTTGGAACTTCATACTTCCCTATGGATAATGTTTGAGACTAGCCTTTTATCAAATGAAAAGTGGTAGAATGCAATACCTAATCTCATTAATCCATTCTGGCTTTAAAATTATGTGACTATTGGAAAAAATCCAGAAATAAATTAATATTACCAATATAAATAAATTTCTTATCAATGATTATATTTCCTAAGTCTTGCCATTTAAAATATCTTTAAAACCTTCTAAAAAATTCTAACCTGATAGAAATCTCATCCACCTGTGAAAAGACAAATGTTTTCAAACACTACTGAAGTTCTCTTCTATTTTAGCCCTATCTGTCTTTAATTAAGACCCCAGTATTTCATCCTCTTAGAAAGATGCTGCTACTTGCACAGTATTGTTTTGAGATGGAAACTACTACATAAACACAATTCTTCTTATTAAGTGTCTCCAGGGTTTTGTTTATCCCTTTCTTTGTAAACAAGCAGCCACTATATTTTTAGTAGTGAATTTCAAAATCCTTTTTAACCTTATAGGTCCAAGGGTAGCCAAGGATGGCTGCAGCTTCATATGATCAGTTGTTAAAGCAAGTTGAGGCACTGAAGATGGAGAACTCAAATCTTCGACAAGAGCTAGAAGATAATTCCAATCATCTTACAAAACTGGAAACAGAGGCATCTAATATGAAGGTATCAAGACTGTGACTTTTAATTGTAGTTTATCCATTTTTATTCAGTACTCCTTTCTGTAAACTTGGGATTAGACACTTCACTTACTTAAAAGTGTGTTGTAAGTTAAGCAGTAATATGTAAACTCTTTCTTGCAAAAGTTAACATTTATATTTTTAAACAAAATGTTTTGAATTCATCCAGCAAATCATATAAAGAAAATGATTGTAAAACCCCAATGACTCATTAGTTAGTTCTTAGTTATTTTTAAGCTTAAAAATAAAAGGCCAACTTAACCGTCACTATAGTGAGGGTGGGTATTCTGTGTAATTCATAGAAACTAGCCTCACAACCTTAGAATATATCTCAAGTATTAAATATTGCCATCATCCCCAACTCTCTCAGATCTTGTCTTCACTTAAGTGCTGCAATGATAGATGATCAAGAAAATCAGGGTGCCCTAGTGGGAAGAGTCCTGAACTGAAAGTCAGTACCTGGTCCTGTTCCTGGTTTTGCCATAAGCTAAACTACATACTCTAGGGTACCCTTCTAGAAGTTGCCTTATTTGGAAAATACAGTCATTGCTCTAGCATAGATGATTTCCATGACACCTTCACGCCCTGAAATTGGTTTCCCAAATAACATCGAAAAGCTGTGATAACCTCCACGACAAGTTATAAAATATTAAGTCTGCACTGGGGAAAATATGTTCTAATTTCAAAATAATTAAGGTTAAAACTTTAACTGTTTTAATTTCCAGCTACTTAGGCAGATTCTCCTCTCCCTGAATTTAATAACTTTATAGAATTGGAGATTCAACAAAACTGTTATACCTCCTTCACTTTTAAAAAATTCTTCCTGCTACGTGTTGTTTCTGTGCCTTGGCTATTTTAACCATCTGGGTTTCCGACCCCTTCTTCCTGTCTGCTCACTACTCTTATTCCGTATTCATTTCCTAGTCTCTTCTAGTTCTTTTTCCATGCATTTTGAGGTCTCCCTTATTCTTCAAGCTTCTGTATATCACTGAACTATTTTTGCTCCTCTTTTACTTTTGTATTCATTATCATAACAGTTCAGCCTTTTACTCATATGAGCTTTTCTTTCTTTTTCTTTCTTTCTCTTCTTTCTCTTTCTTTTTCTTTCTTTTTCTCTCTCTCTTTCTTTCTCTCTCTCTCTCTCTTTTTCTTTCTCTCCCTCCCTCCCTCCCTCCCTATGTATCTATAAATCTTTTCCACTCTAATTGCCTATTTCTATGGCAGTAGCAATTGACAGATCTCCAAGATACCTACCTCAAGTCCTTTTGGAGATTAAGTAGACTATAAAGAAACATTTTTTCTCACCACAGACTTTGGGTGACCTTAAAAACAGCTGACTCAATTACCTACTAGGTTAAAAAAGTATAGTCTGGTATTTTAACACAGCTCAACATAATATATCTAAAATTATTGTACATGGCATGTGGTTTTAAAAGTTTAAAGATAAAAAACTTAAAATTCCCAGCAGGACTACTCTTTCATCTACTTCAGAAGTATACTTAGTAGGGAATTCTTCCTGGCATGCCTATCTCAATGTCTCTTTTGTAGTGCAGAATTCTGAGGTCCCTTTTAAAAGTTGTTGGGTTTTTTTTTTAAACTACTTGAGCAAATTCAAAATTCATTTTTGGGAAACATTTTAACCTATCTTTAGATCCATCTCCATGTTGAAATGGAATGTCTCTCAGAGTAACAATACAAGTCAGACCCTTAAATTTCTACAGTGGAATATCAGGGTGACCTCTTAGCCATGTGGTATAATATACATCATGAATATTACTATTTAATATTAAATACTAATTAAATACTAATATTGTCTGAATTCAACTGTGAATTGATTATTACTCAGCAAGTGCTTTTACAGACATCCTTGCTAAGCCATCCACGTATTTCTTCAGGATTGGGTGTATGTTATCATAGCAGTTACGACCTTGTACTGAAATTATTTATGTATCTCTCCTTTTAAGAGGCTTTATGTATGGTGTTAAAGAATAGGAACCATGACCTGTTTATTTTGTCTTAGAATATCGAGTTGTGAAAAGACACTTGGAAACATTGGCACTTCTTACACTGGATTAAAGTTAATCCAAAACAATGGTTATTTCTCAAAAAATCACTTATTAGACTTTGGAATACATCATATGATCTTGAATTATGTTTACTGATCATTAACATATTTACTCTATGGAAGGCAAGGTGTGTCTCCTCCAACTAGATGTCTCAGGATTTCTGAAGTTTATGCAGTAGTACCATCTAGTGGCAAAAGAGAATACTGCTTTGCTATTGATTACATGTCATTGATACTATAAAAATATTTTGTGTGTGTGTGTCAGGAAAGTATGTGTACAACAGTTAGGGAAATGTGAACACTGTATATTTGAGAATATTAAGGAAATGCTTATTTTTTAGGTATAATGATGGCATTGTGGTTGTGTTTAGAAAGAATCCCTGTGTAAATATACATATCGAATTTTTTTTTTTTTTTTTTGCGGTACGCGGGCCTCTCACTATTGTGGCCTCTCCTGTTGCGGAGCACAGGCTCCGGACGCGCAGGCTCAGCGGCCATGGCTCACGGGCCCAGCCGCTCCGCAGCATGTGGGATCTTCCCGGACCGGGGCACGAACTCGTGTCCCCTGCATCGGCAGGCGGACTCTCATCCACTGTGCCACCAGGGAAGACCATATATCGAATTTTTTTACAGAAGAAACAGTGTGTCTGAGATTTGTTTTTCAGATAAATTTGGGTTGTAGGGGAAAGGAGAAAATGGTTATGGGTATAGATGAAAGAAGCCCATGAGTTGATAGTTACTAAAGTAAGATGTGAGGATACATAGGAGTTTGTTATATTGTTCTCTACATTTATGTATATACTTGACATTTCTGTAATTAAAATAAAATACAGATTTTGTGGGATTTAGATCAGATAAATGCAGCAATTTCAGCTAAACTTAAGAGAAATTATGTACTATATTTTTTACTCCAGGGCTAGAAATGAACGTGATTTACTTTAAAATGGTGAGCATAGCAACAAAGTAAATATGGTGTGTTGTGAAGCATTTAAACTGAGATGTGGCATGGTATAGAAAAAATTATCTTTAGGTAAAATATTAATCAACTATTATTATCTTTTTTGTATTTTAGCAAAATGAAATATTTATAACTTGCTCTGTAAACTATAAAACCATGCATGGAAAGCATCTTTTATTTTCAGAGTATAAGAAAAAATGAGAAGTAGAAATTCAAATTGGCACATTTCATAATTTATTTTGAAGATTTAATTACCAAGTATACTTTTATCTGGTAATGAAAAGAATAAATAACTATGATACATTGAGAAAAACAGAAGTGAGTCAAGCAGAAACCCCCTTGAAATGACACAGTTGATCATTGATAAATATTTCCTATTTACTGATATGACCACAGCATATTTTGTCTCTAATAATTAAGTCTCTGATGTTTTTAAAATCTTAAAATGTTTTTTAAAATAATGTGATTATGTAACGTAACTAAGTAATTTTTTAAAACCAAACTTCCAGAGCCATGGCCGCTGAGCCTACGCATCCGGAGCCTGTACTCCGCAACAGGAGACGCCACAACAGTGAGAGGCCCATGTACCGCAAAAAAAAAAAAAAAAAAAAAAACTTCCAGAATTTATAAAGACAAATGAATATTCTCTCCTTTAAAATTTACATATTAATTTAAAAAGCTGTCGTTTCTCAAAACATTTTTTGAAGTATTTTATTTGGAATTGCTTTGTAGCTGTGTTGCATTTTCTCTTAAACACTCTAAAATTGAGGACTTCTTTAAGGTTGTATGCAGCATGCAGCCCCAGGCAATCATTCAGTACTACTGCAGCAACTAGAAAACACTGGACAAAAAATTAAAATCGTACTTTTAAAGACATTGGAGAACTGTGAAATCATCAAGGACTGTATTAACTAAAATTCGTAAGAGGAAAGAGCCCTTTCTAGATGAGCTGAGATCACTGGTAATTTTCTTCCCCAGGGGTATTTGCTATTTCTAGGGACAGACTGATAATTCATCACTGGCACAGGACTCTACTGGAGGAAAGAAACTGTTGGAGGTCTTGACAAACACATGGGCAGATGTGAAGTATTGACATTTAGAGGAGCTCCAAATGCATGGCTAGTTTTCCCAAATTTTCTTAAAATGCATGGGGCATTGGCTGAGTCTTGCTGTGGGGAAGGATGCTGGGGATGGACTGTGGAGGCAGGATGTTAGGAGGCCATGTCCTGCTAGAGGAATACTCGTACAACAGGTCTCCTCAGTTTAAGTGTAGAGGAGAGAGACATTCAAGGAACTTGGCAAACCAAATCAGATATGAAGTTCACTTAAACTGCACCTGCAACCTATTTTCAGCTATTGAATGAAGGAAATCAGACCCCAGTGGTGGAAAGGGCAAACTCTTTGAGGCAAAATCTGATCTGAAGTCTTTATTATTCTTGTATACATAATGACTAGCATGCAGTTAAAAGTTACAAGAAATACAAAGAAATAGGAAAATGACTGCTAATCAAAAGAACAAATAGAAAATAGAAGCAAATCCCAAGATGATCCATGTGTTGTAATTAGTAGTCAAAGATTTTAACATAATTTAAATGTTTTGAGAAAAAAGAAAAGGTTGGGGCTTCCCTGGTGGGGCAGTGGTTGAGAGTCCACCTGCCGATGCAGGGGACACAGGTTCGTGCCCCGGTCCGGGAAGATCCCACATTCTGCGGAGCGGCTGGGCCCATGAACCATGGCCGCTGAGCCTGCGTGTCCAGAGCCTGTGCTCCACAACGGGAGAGGCCACAACAGTGAGAGGCCCACGTACCGCAAAAAAAAAGAAAAGGTTGGATTAAATGGATGAAAAATCAGAAAATCTCGACAGAGAATTGGAATCTGTAATTAAGAAGAGTCATATAGATATTCTATAACTGAAATATTTTTGACATTAACTTATTGGATGGGCTTGGTCACAGGTTAAACACAGGATTAATGAACTAGTGAGAAGATAGAATTAGTGAACATGTAGAAAGGTCAATAGAAAAATATCCAAACTGAAGCACAGAAGAGGAAGAAAAATGGAAAACAGAAAGTATGTAAGAGTCACGAGGGACACAGGCAAATAGGTAAAAGCAAATATAATTGAAGTCTTAGAAGGGGCAGGGGAAGAGAATGGAGCAAAAGTAATATTTAAAGACGTAGTAGCTGAGAATTAATGTAAAGCTGTTGTAAAGTTATTAAGACAATGTGGTAATTAGAGTAGATTAGTAGACTAACAACAATAGAGTTGAGAAAAATGCCTACATATATATGGTCACCTGATTTATGATCCAGGCATCCCTGCAGATCAGTGGGGAAAGGCTGGTCTTTTCAATAAATGGTGCAGAGGCAATTAAATATCTGTATGAAGGAAAAAAAACAAAAAAGAACCAAGAGCTCTACCTCAAATCATATGCAAAAAGTAATTCAAGTAAATCATATGCAAAAAATGTAAATGTGAAAACAAAACAGTTTCCTTCTGGAAGAAAACTTAGGGAATAGCTTCATCTCCTTAGAGTAGGCAAAGATTTCTTAAATAGAATGCCAAAGTACTAAAAATTTATCAGTGGGACATCATTAAAACCGACAGCTTTTGTTCATCAAAAGACTCCATTATGTTTCTGGAAGAAAATATAGGGTAATATCGCTTTGACCTTCATGAAGGCAAAATTTCTTAGTACACATAAAGCTCTAAACATAAAAGAAAAAAAGGTATAAAATGAATGTCATCAAATTTAAAACTTAAAATCTATTCAAGACTTCATTAAGAAAATGAAAAGACAAAGCATAGACTGGAAGAAAATATTTGCAGCACGTATATCTGATAAAGGACTTGGTTCAGAATATACAAAGAATTTTTACAAACCAAGAATTTTAAAAGTCCAGTTTTTAAAATCTGGCCCAAAACTTGAAAAGACAATTCAGAAAGGAAGGTAAATGGTCAGTAAGCACGTAAAGGGATTCAACATCCTTTATCCTCAGGGAAGTGCAAATATCATTTCATTCCTAATCAAATCACTAAAATTTAAAGACTGATCATGCCAAATATGGGACATCAAGATGCTTATACATTGCTGGTAGGAGTATAAAATGGCACATCATCTTTGGAAAACCATTCAGCAGTTTCTTTTAAAGTTAAACCCTATGACTCAGCGTTTAAACTTCCAGACATATACTCAAGAGAAGTGAGTGCATGTGTCCACCTGAAGATATTTGCAAAAATGTTCATAGTAGCATTCTTCATAATAGCCTCCAAACTGGCAACAACCCAAATGTCCATCAAGAGGGAGAATAAAGGATAAATCAGTTGAGGTGCATTCATACAGTGGATAACTACATAGCATTAAAAAAAAAATAGCTAATACATGCAACAGCATGAATAAATCTCATAGAAATTTTGGTGAGCAAAAAACGTGAGACACAAAAGACTGTATACTGTATGATTTCATTTATATGCAGTTCACAAGCATGCCAACTAATAGACACAGAAATCAGAATACTGGTTACCTCTGGGGAGTGAATATTGATTGGTAAGGGACAAAAGGGAACCTTCTGAGATGCTGGAAATGTTCTGTGTCTTCCCTGGGTAGTGATTACATGGATACTAAGATTACATCAGAAACTTAATATTGGTGTACTTTTCATATGTATGTTGTATCTCAGTAAAGCAGAAAAAAAATTAGGGCTAATTTTTATCATGGAATAGCCATAAACTATTCACAACAAAGTAGTGAGTAATGTAGTCATGCTGGATGATGTCATCTTGAGGGAAGGTAACTGGATCTAACTATGAATTAATAACGTGTGCATTTTTTTTTCTTTTTTTGCTGAGGTTCATAACTCAATGTACAAAAAAAGTTTAATGGAACATATTGGAATGAGTAGCTTCCAAGGTGGCTGCTTTGAAAGTCTTAAAAAAAATTTTTTTAAACATTAAATTTCAATAGTTTTATTTACTTTTGTGGTTAGAACTTTTATCAACAGACTTCTAACCACATGCACAGAAACTTAAAAAAAACATATTACAAGCTGTGCATATTTACTGTTTTTAAAAATTAGGAAATATGGGCAAACAAAAAGATATCAAAATCACCCATTTAAAAAATGTTTTTAATACCAGCAGTAACCTTTGATAATGTGTATATTTTTCTCTCTGCATTTTATGCAGGCATGCATTTAATGGGATCGTATTTTGAAGCATGCTTTTTAATTTAATATGTCTTTTTATGTCACTAAATATTTTATAATATTTTCATAGTTCTGTAATATTCCATTGTATGGCTAATGCCATAAATTTATTTAATCCTTTATTGTTGGACATGCAGGTTTATATAGCCTTTTAATTTCTATTGTTGGTGTTATTTTAATTTTTCTTTTTTATTTTTTAACATGTTTTTTAAAAACTGTTAATGTGCCATTAGTTTTGAAAAATCAGGTATATGTCCTATGAGATGCCAAGGATTTCTTTTTCTTGTTGTTTTTGAACTCTTAAGTACTTGTACCTTTTCTAAAAACAATATTTTTTTTTTGTAATACCTGTTGTTTTAAAATTAGGAAACCAAAAACAAGCAAAAAATTTGCTTGCAATTCTAACTTCCATAGAATACCACTGCGAACTCTTGATGATAGGCTTTGGAGAATAATCTTGTATAAAGAGAGACCTGATCAGAGCTGTGTTTTAAAAGGCTTACTCTGATAGTTCTGTGCAAGGTAGGACCATTTAGGAGTTTATTTTAGTAGTTTTGAGGTTAATAATCAGGATAGTGACAGTAAGAATAGAAAAGAGATGGCTATAAGAGAGATAATAGAGCTAGAATACAGAATTTGATAACTGATTGGGAAGATGAAGGAGGGGATGCTGAGGATTTGAGCCTGGAGGTACAAAAGAAGGCTACTGCCATTTAACTGAAGGAATACAAGGCGAAGAACAGGTTTTAGTGACACAAAATGATAGTTCGGACATTTACATGTGCAGTGCATATCATCCAGATGCACTGAATGTAAAGCATCTATCAGTCATACTGGGAAAGTGAGTCTGAAATTTGCAAGTGAGGTTAGGATTAGACATATAATTGGAAGTTATTTGAGAAAGGCAGTTGTTGAATTGTGAGACTGGGGATTATAAGAAAAATAGTGATAAGATTAAAGGGTCATTGAAAGACTACAAGCAGCAGTGGATGGAAGGAGAATTGGGATCCTAAACACTGCAGGTAGCCTACAGTGGTAATCTCAAACTTTATGGAAGAGATGGTGTCCTGATGTTTATACTGAATGTTTTAGAGTAATCTACATTCATTCGAGAAAGGCATCCCTGTGCAAATTTATTTCCTATCCCACAGTTGTGATACACTCTGACATAATTTCTGAACGTGGATATCCGTCACCTCCACGTCCCACGTCTACTTATCTAAGCCTTTTAACCTCCAACATGGTCTGTTATTTGAAGGTCAGATCTTAAGGTCACAGGCTATTTCTTGTTAACATAGGGATTCTTTTCTTAATGCTTATAATGTCACTGTCAAGGTAAACCAGTGAAGTTGTCTTTGCTACATTTACTCACTTTTTGACAGATTTCCTTTTCAATCTATTTATGGATCATTTTTCATATAGAGGAACACTGCCCATAGCTATAAGATTGTAAATGTTCAAATACACTGTTTTGCATTTGGAAACCTAGTTGGCCAACAAAAGATTTTGCTGTGAACTAGAATGGGATGCCTCAGAATATATAAAATGTAAATGTATATAAATTACAGAAAAACTAATAGAAGATGAAAGTTCCCAACCTTCTTTGACAAAAATTTATCAACAGAAGGATTTAGATGGGAAAGGAAATAATGGATCAAAAGTCAGGAGACAGTGAGCATACAGTCACTTAACTATCTGCTGATTATAAATCAGTGTACTAGCAGAATGTACATAAATGTAGTATATAAAAGCTTGCTGTTTATTGGGGTGTTAAATAAAACAGCATACTGTGTTAATCTGGTGTTTTTCGTGGCCATGTTGGTATAAGCTTAAGAGACATGGATTTTAAACAGATAACTAGCTTTTGTGCCTCGGGCAAGTCTTTGAGTCTCAGTTGATCTCTCTGAAAGATGAGAATGATCCGCTTTGCTATATTATTTCAGAAGTTGCAGATAATATATCTTAACTATTCCATATATATAGTATATTGCATGGAGACTACCCATAATCACCATTATCACAAAATATCACTGTTGTTGGGCTATAATTTATTATTCATAATTAGCAATAGGTAATATATGTAGAGTACTTTACAATTTATGATACGTTTTCAGATAGATCTGAAATCACTTTGTTCCCCAGGCAGACCTAAATGCCAAGAAATGTAGAAGCATGTCTTCAAAAAGTTACTTAGGGGGCTTCCCTGCTGGCACAGTAGTTAAGGATCTGCCTGCCAATGCAGGGGACACGGGTTTGATCTCTGGTCCAGGAAGATCCCACATGCCATGGAGCAACTAAGCCCATGAGCCACAACTACTGAGCCTACACGTCACAACTACTGAGCCTGTGTGCCTAGAGCCCATCTCTGCAACAAGAGAAGCCACTGCAATGAGAAGCCCACACGCAGCAACGAAGACCCAATGCAGCCAAAAAGTTTTTTAAAAATTTAAAAAATTAAGTTCATATTATGAAAAAAAATTACTTAGAATTTTGTCATGTTAATATATTGTGTTCTTTTTTACAGGAAGTACTTAAACAACTACAAGGAAGTATTGAAGATGAAGCTATGGCTTCGTCTGGACAGATTGATTTATTAGAGCGTCTCAAAGGTAGATTTATTTATTTATTTATTTATTTATTTATTTAACATCTTTATTGGAGTATAATTGCTTTACAGTGGTGTGTTAGTTTCTGCTTTATAACAAAGTGAATCAGCTATACATATACATATATCAAAGGTAGATTTTTTAAAAAGTATTTTAAAGTAATTTTTTTAAGGTCTAGTTGTCAGCTTTAGGTGTATATACCCAAGTACAGCTTCTCTTGATTAGAATGTTGGTATTGGGTTTTCTTGGCTTTGAATAAACTATTTTAGATTACTTCCTTGATAATTTTCAGCTCTTTCTAAAACTCATTGCTGTTCCACTAGTCACTAAATAGGCCTTTAATAAGCTATATGCCACAAACTGGGCCCACTGCTTCATTTGAAGGAGTCAGTGACCTTCTTTGTTCCATCCAGTATAGAAGTGCTTTATCTTCATACATATGGCCTGATTTTTTGTGGGACTGTTTCTCTTATAGAACCAGGAGTCAATGAATTTCTCTGAGCATCAGCATTTGTGATAGGATTTCTTCTGTTTCCTATATAAATTTGCTGCTCAGTAGCTGCCATAATTTAGTACTCCTACAGGCTTTATGTAATATATATAATGTATTATCAGTTATATTATAAAATGACTTAAAATCAGAGGGCTAAAATATGAACCAAAGATTTCCATTTTAAAAGATAGAACCGCCAGGAGGTACTGAGGAGGGAGTCACAGGGTGGCTCACTGTGCTGTGTGTAAAGTTTTCTCCGCGGGGGGCTGCGTTCACCTGACAGGTTATCTCTGGAGTTCAAGTTTGAGTTGAAGCCAGACTCAAGTTTCGCCTGTCCTCACTGACCCATGGATTTCTGTGTGACCAGCTGTGTGGGTTACAGGCTGTAGGTGCTCCAACCAAGCATCAGGGCTGTGCCTCTCAGGTGGGAGAGCTAAGTTCAGGACATTGGTCCACAAAAGACATCCCAGCTCCACATAATATCAAATGGCAGAAATCTCCCAGAGATCTCCATCTCAACGCCAACACCCAGCTCCACTCAACGACCAGCAAGCTACAGTGCTGGACATCCTATGCCAAACAACTAGCAAGACAGGAACACACCCCCACCCATTAGCAGAGAAGCTGCCTAAAATCATAATAAGGCCACAGACACCCCAAAACACACCACCAGACATGGACCTGCCCACCAGAAAGACAAGATCCAGCCTCATCCGCCAGAACACAGGCACTAGTCCCCTCCACCAGGAAGCCTACACAATGCACTGAACAAACCTTAGCCACTGGGGGCAGACACCAAAAACAACGGGAACTATGAACCTGCAGCTTGCGAAAAGGAGACCCCAAACACAGTAAGTTAAGCAAAATGAGAAGACAGAGAAACACACAGCAGATGAAGGAGCAAGGCAGAAACCCACCAGACCTAACAAATGAAGAGGAAATAGGCAGTCTACCTGAAAAAGAATTCAGAATAATGATAGTAAAGATGATCCAAAATCTTGGAAATAGAATGGAGAAAATATAAGAAATGTTTAACAAGGACCTAGAAGAACTAAAGAGCAAACAAACAGTGATGAACAACACAATAAATGAAATTAAAAATTCTCTAGAAGGGATCAATAGCAGAATAACTGAGGCAGAAGAACGGATAAGTGACCTGGAAGATAAAATAGTGGAAATAACTGCCGCAGAGCAGAATAAAGAAAAAAGAATGAAAAGAATTGAGGACAGTCTCAGAGACATCTGGGATAACATTAAACACACCAACATTTGAATTATAGGGGTCCCAGAAGAAGAAGAGAAAAAGAAAGGGACTGAGAAAATATTTGAAGAGATTATAGTTGAAAACTTCCCTAATATGGGAAAGGAAAGAGTGAATCAAGTCCAGGAAGCACAGGGAGTCCCATACAGGATAAATCCAAGGAGAAACACGCCGAGACACATATTAATCAAACTGTCAAAAATTAAATACAAAGAAAAAATATTAAAAGCAGCAAGGGAAAAGAAACAAATAACATACAAGGGAATCCCCATAAGGTCAACAGCTGATCTTTCAGCAGAAACTCTGCAAGCCAGAAGGGAGTGGCAGGACATATTTAAAGTGATGAAAGGGAAAAACCTACAACCAAGATTACTCTACCCAGCAAGGATCTCATTCAGATTGGACAGAGAAATTAAAACCTTTACAGACAAGCAAAAGCTAGGAGAATTCAGCACCACCAAACCAGCTTTACAACGAATGCTAAAGGAACTTCTCTAGGCAGGAAACACAAGAGAAGGAAAAGACCTACAATAACAAACCCAAAACAATTAAGAAAATGGTAATAGGAATATACATATCGATAATTACTTTAAATATAAATGGATTAAATGCTGCAACCAGAAGACACAGACTGGCTGAATGCATACAAAAACAAGACCCATATATATGCTGTCTACAAGAGACCCACTTCAGACCTAGAGACACATACAGACTGAGAATGAGGGGATGGAAAAAGATAATCCATGCAAATGGAAATCAAAAGAAAGCTGGAGTGGCAATTCTCATATCAGACAAAATAAGCTTTAAAACAAAGACTATTTATTACAAGAGACAAAGAAGGACACTACATAATGATTAAGGGATCAATCCAAGAAGAAGATATAACAGTTGTAAATATTTATGCAGCCAACATAGGAGCACCTCAATACATAAGGCAAGTACTGACAGCCATAAAAGAGGAAATCGACAGTAACACAATCAGAGTAGGGGACTTTAACACCCCACTTTCACCAATGGACAGATCATCCAAAACGAAAATAAATAAGGAAGCACAAGCTTTAAATGATACATTAAACAAGATGGACTTAATTGATATTTATAGGACATTCCATCCAAAAACAACAATACACTTTCTTCTCCAGTGCTCATGGAACATTCTCCAGGATAGATCATATCTTGGGTCACAAATCAGGCCTTGGTAGATTTAAGAAAATTGAACTCGTATCAAGTATCTTTTCCAACCACAACGCTATGAGACTAGATATCAATTACAGGAAAATATCTGTAAAAAATACAAACACATAGAGGCTAAACAATACACTACTTAATAACCAAGAGACCACTGAAGAAATCAAAGAGGAAATCAAAAAATACCTAGAAACAAATGACAGTGAAAACACAATGACCCCAAAGCTATGGGATGCAGCAAAAACAGTTATAAGAGGGAAGTTTATAGCAATACAATCCTACCTTAAGAAACAAGAAACATCTCAAATAAACAACCTAACCTTACACCTAAAGAAATTAGAGAAAGAAGAACAAAAAAAAAACCAAAATTAGCAGAAGGAAAGAAATCATAAAGATCAGATCAGAAATAAATGAAAAGGAAAAGAAGGAAACAGTAGCAAAGATCAATAAAACTAAAAGCTGGTTCTTTGAGAAGATAAACAAAATTGATAAACCATTAGCCAGACTCATCAAGAAAAAGGAGAAGACTCAAATCAGTAGAAGTAGAAGTGAAAAAAGAGAAGTAACAACTGACACTGCAGAAATACAAAGGATCATGAGAGATTACAACAAGCAACTATATGCCAATAAAATGGACAACCACGAAGAAATGGACAAATTCTTAGAAATGCACAACCTTCCAAGAGTGAACCAGGAGGAAATAGAAAATATGAACAGAACAATCACAAGCACTGAAATTGAAACAGTGATTAAAAATCTTCCAACAGACAAAAGCCCAGGACCAGATGGCTTCACAGGCGAATTCTATCAAACATTTAGAGAAGAGCTAACACCTATCCTTCTCAAACTCTTCCAAAGTATAGGAGATGGAGGAACACTCCCAAACGAATTCTACGAGGCCACCATCACCCTGATACCAAAACCAGACAAAGATGTCACAAAGAAACAAAACTACAGGCCGGTATCACTGATGAACATAGATGCAAAAATCCTCAACAATATACTAGCAAACGGAATCCAACAGCACAGTAAAAGGATCATACACCATGATAAATTGGGGTTTATCTCAGGAATGAAAGGATTCTTCAATATACGCAAATCAATCAATGTGATACACCATATTAACAAATTGAAGGAGAAAAACCATATCATCTCAATAGATGTAGAGAAAGCTTTTGACAAAATTCAACACCCATTTATGATTAAAACCCTCCAGAAAGTAGGCATGGAGGGAACTTACCTCAACGTAATAAAGGCCATATATGACAAACCTACAGCCAACATTGTTCTCAGTGGTGAGAAACTGAAATCATTTCCACTAAGATCAGGAACAAGACAAGGTTGCCCACTCTCACTACTGTTATTCAACATAGTTTTGGAAGTTTTAGCCACAGCAATCAGAGAAGAAAAAGAAATAAAAGGAATCCAAATCAGAAAAGAAGAAGTAAAGCTGTCACTGTTTGCAGATGACATGATACTATACATAGAGAATCCAAAAGATGCTACCAGAAAACTACTAGAGCTAATCAATGAATTTTGGTAAAGTAGCAGGATACATACTTAATGCACAGAAATCTCTTGCATTCCTATACACTAATGATGAAAAATCTGAAAGTGAAATCAAGAAAATACTCCCATTTACCACTGCAACAAAAAGAATAAAACATCTTGGAATAAACCTACCTAAGGAGACAAAAGACCTGTATGCAGAAAATTATGAGACACTGGTGAAAGAAATTAAAGATGATACAAACAGATGGAGAGATATACCATGTTCTTAGATTGGAATAATCAACATTGTGAAAATGACTATACTACCCAAAGCAATCTATAGATTCAATGCAATCCCTATCAAACTACCACTGGCATTTTACACAGAGCTAGAATAAAAAATTTCACAAAGTGTATGGAAACACAAAAGACTCCGAATAGCCAAAGCAATCTTGAGAAAGAAATGGAGCTGGAGGAGTCAGGTTCTTGGACTTCAGACTATACTACAAAGCTACAGTAATCAAAACAGTATGGTACTGGCACAAAAACAGAAATATAGATCAATGGAAAAGGATAGAAAGCCCAGAGTTAAACCCACGCACATATAGTCACCTTATCTTTGATAAAGTAGGCAAGAATATACAGTGGAGAGAAGACAGCTCTTCAATAAGTGGTGCTGGGGAAACTGGACAGGTACACGTAAAAGTATGAAATTAGAACACTCCCTAACACAATACACAAAAATAGACTCAAAATGGATTAAAGACCTAAATGTAAGGCCAGAAACTATCAAACTCTTAGAGGAAAACATAGGCAGAAGACTCTATGACATAAATCACAGCAAGATCCTTTTTGACCCACCTCCTAGAGAAATGGAAATAAAAACAAAAATAAACAAATAGGACCTAATGAAAGGTAAGAGCCTTTGCCCAGCAAAGGAAACTATAAACAAGACCAAAGGACAACCCTCAGAATGGGAGAAAATATTTGCAAATGAAGCAACTGACAAAGGATTCATCTCCAAGATTTACAAGCGGCTCATTCAGCTCAATAACAAAAAAAACAACCCAATCCAAAATTGGGCAGAAGACCTAAATAGACATTTCTCCAAAGAAGATATACAGATTGCCAACAAACATATGAAAGAATGCTCAACATCATTTATCATTAGAGAAATGCAAATCAAAACTACAATGAGATATCATCTCACACCGGTCAGAATGGCCATCATCAAAAAATCTAGAAACAATAAATGCTGGAGAGGGTGTGGAGAAAAGGGAACACTCTTGCACTGTTGGTGGGAATGTAAATTGGTTCAGCCACTATGGAGAACAGTATGGAGGTTCCTTAAAAAACTAAAAATAGAATTACCATATGACCCAGCAATCCCACTACTGGGCATATACCCTGAGAAAACCATAATTCAAAAACAGTCATGTACCACAATGTTCATTGCAGTTCTATTTACAATAGCCAGGACATGGAAGCAACCTAAGTGCCCACCAAAAGATGAGTGGATAAAGAAGATGTGGCACATATGTACAATGGAATATTACTCAGCCATAAAAAGAAACAAAATTGAGGTATTTGTAGTGAGGTGGATGGACCTAGAGTCCGTCATACAGAGTGAAGTAAGTCGGAAAGAGAAAAACAAATACCATATGCTAACACATAGGAATCTAAGAAAAAAAAAGGTCATGAGGAACCTAGGGGTAAGTTGGAAATAAAGACACAAACCTACTAGAGAATGGACTTGAGGATATGGGGAGCGGGAAGGGTAAGCTGTGACAGAGAGAGTGGCATGGACATATATACACTACCAAACGTAAAATAGATAGCTCGTGGGAAGCAGCCGCATAGCACAGGGAGATCAGCTAGGTGGTTTGTGACCACCTAGAGGGGTGGGATAGGGAAGGTGGGAGGGAGGGAGACGCAAGAGGGAAGAGGTATGGGAGCATATGTATATGTATAACTGATTCACTTTGTTATAAAGCACAAACTAACACACCATTGTAAAGCAATTATACTCCAATAAAGATGTTAAAAAAAATACCGTATGCTAACATACATATATGGAATTTTAAAAAATAGTTCTGAAGAACTTAGGGGCAAGATGGGAATAAAGACACAGACCTGCTAGAGAATGGACTTGAAGATATGGGGAAGGGGAAGGGTAATCTGGGGCAAAGTGAGAGAGTGGCATGGACACATACACTACCAAATGTAAAATAGATAGATAGTTGGAAGCAGCTGCATAGCACAGGGAGATCAGCTCAGTGCTTTGTGACCACATAGTGAGGGTGGGAGGGAGACGCAAGAGGGAAGAGATATGGGGATATATGTATATGTATAGCTGATTCACTTTGTTATAAAGCAGACACTAACACACCATTGTAAAGCAATTATACTCCAATAAAGATGTTAAAAAATAAAAAGATAATATAATTGCATTAGCAATATTTTAGAGCACTTAAAGCAATTGTTTTATAAAAACTTGTCTGTATTTTATTTAGAACTTAACTTAGATAGCAGTAATTTTCCTGGAGTGAAACTACGGTCAAAAATGTCCCTCCGTTCTTACGGAAGCCGAGAAGGATCTGTATCTAGTCGTTCAGGAGAGTGCAGTCCTGTTCCTATGGGTTCATTTCCGAGAAGAGGGTTTGTAAATGGAAGCAGAGAAAATACCGGTTATTTAGAAGAACTTGAAAAAGAGAGGTAACTTTTCTTCATTAAATAGTAAACTTGTATGCTCCAATTTTAGCTAGTATTTTGTCATTTTTTTAATGATACAAGATAGGAATTATGAAGCGGGTATGGTGGATGATCACAAACAGAGAGCATTTTGCCTTTATTATCTCAAAAACAGTATGTTGTTGATTGTACTTACCTTAAATCGAAAAAATGTAAAGGAGGCAATTTCTTGGGATTCTGAACTTCTACTTTGTCACTTAAATACTCACATGCTCTGTACATTGAGTAATACACATGATCTTAAATAACTACTAGATCCAGTATAAGATGACTGTTTCCATTATTAAAGGCCTATCACAAGTGGCCACAAATGAAACATTTTTTAATTTATCAGTTTCCAAGTCTAAAAAACATTACTTGACATAGAATAAGTTCTGGTTTCTCAGAGCTAGCGTATTAATTCTTTTCTTCTTGAAGTTCAAATCATCTCACTACGAGTATCAGAATATATATTGTTATTAGGAACTTTGTCAAGTGTTTTGTACCTTCTAAAAACGTATAAATTCCTTTATGTGTGATAAATACCATATTATATTTATATTCCTAAAAGTTGTATTAGACTTTCAAGAAATATTCAAATGTATAAATGTTACGTATTACCTCTGGGACCTTGGTCAAGTCATTAAATTTTTGTGTCATTCCCTTCTGTAAAATAGGGATATGATTCTACCTTGTGGAGTTATGAAAAATGAATATTAATATATGGAAAATGCCTAGCATATCTCACTGAGAGGCAAAAGACCTTTTACTACTTTCCCTCTGGTTTCAGGTTTGTCCATCTCTAAAAATAGGGATCATCATCTGGACCAGAAATAGTGTTAAGCTTTCTTTACTCTTCTGAGTTTACATGAGTCTCTGTTTCATACCTTGAATCGCGACTGTTTCTGAGAGTCTAGGAAACACTATCCTGAAAAATAAGAAGCTAATAACTAGGGTCTACAATCTTCCATCTCTTTGTCCCCTTTGAGCTCTGTTAAGAGGAATGTGAGCATACTGACTTTCCTAGGAACTTACTTTGCTTCATGTAGATAAAAGTCTAATTTTATTAGCAGAGAGAGAGGGGGAAGAGTATATGTGTGTGTAGTTCTGATATATCTTGTGTTCTCTTAGTTTTCACTGTGTTTGGAGGTAAATTTAGTTATTGTTTATGTGACAATATCTTTATTTTGCTCTCACACCTGATAGTTTGGATAGGTCTAGGCTCAAACTTATTTTCCTTCTTCGTAATCAATGTCACTGATGAAAAATTTAGTATCGGTCTGATTAACATTCCTTTCCAGGGAACCATTTTTCTTCTTTTGAAGCTTTCAGAATGCCTTGGTATATGTGTTTTGTTGATTCATCATGCTGTATACTCACTGTGCCCTTTTTCTCTGGAAATGTATTTTCTTCAGCTTTTGAAAATTCTGTTATTTCTTTGATGATTTTTCTCCCTCTAGATATCCCTTAAGTCACAGATCAACTAGATATCATAGATTTCTAGATATCCCTTAAGTCATAGATCAACTATCTCTGTGTCTCTTTTTTTTTTCTTGTTTTCTGTATTGCCCAAGATAATTGAGATAAGTGTTAGAAAGTAGTCAAGCCAGGACTCAGACCCAGGTCCATAACCTTTCTGAACTTCAGTTTTCCAGTCTGTAAAATTAGCATAAGAATAACTACCTAGGGTTTCCCTGGTGGCGCAGTGGTTGAGAGTCCGCCTGCCGATTCAGGGGACATGGGTTCGTGCCCCGGTCCAGGAGGATCCCACATGCCGCGGAGTGGCTGGGCCCGTGGGCCATGGCTGCTGAGCCTGCGCGTCCGGAGCCTGTGCTCCGCAACGGGCGAGGCCACAGCAGTGAGAGGCCCGTGTATCGCCAAAAAAAAAAGAAGAACTACCTTAAAAGATGTTGTGAGGATAAAATTCGATTTTTTAAAAAGTACTTAGCACTATGTCTGATACACTCAATAGGCAGCCATTGTCACATTAGCCATTAATACATTTAACAAATATTTAAGTGCATAATACATGTGCCATGCTCTTCTAGATGATCTTGAATTAGCTAGAGGACTAAGAAGACATGAGATTTACATTTTAAAGAAGACTCTTGACAGTCACTAAATAAGCCATTAGTACACTAAACAAACCATAGAGACCCACCAGCTTCTGGGTCTGGACCTTGTTTCAGTGTTGAGTCTTAAGCACTGTTGTGTAAGTTACAAGATCAGCTACTCTCAGCTAACCACTTGTTATCATGCTGGCTCAAGACTTGGTAACTTTTGCTTCCCCAGAGCATTTTGCCACAGTTCGATCTTAAACTTGAGAGTAACAACTTGTCCCTCTTCTCCTTAACATTTTCCTCACTCCACGACCATCACTAACATTAGCCTATCCATTTAAGCACTTTTAGCACCCAAATCTTATTTAAATAAGCCTATTTATTGGAGAGTAATCAGAGGAAATAGCATCTCCATCTATCCCTTATTTCCCCACCTTAGTCCTGGTAGGTCCTACAGGTACTCACCAGGGAACATTGAAAAATAGAATCAGATCTCATTTTTATGTCAGTTTTAGTATCCAGCCTGTGAAAGAGATTCAAGATTTCTACATTGCTTTCTCCTGGTTCTTTCGTCAAAAATGGAAGGGAGGGGACAGCTTCTCATTGGTCAGCACACCTCCCCCACCCCAGGTTGTTACATCATAACCAGGGCCTGGCTTCCTTCCCATGGATTCCCTCACTACTGAGGTTGCCACATCAAAAGTAAAGGCTTATTTCTTATTTTTTAAATTGCTTCTCAGTAAAGGAAAGGGAATTTTAGCAAGAATAGAACCTTCCATACTCACATGCATACATATTCTTCAAGAAAATACAATCAAATAGAATTTTAAAGTAACAGTGTCAGAGTGGGGAACAACTCTGTGTAGGAGCAAACCCCAGAAGCCATAAAAAAAATATCCTCAGATCTGACTACCGGAAAATTAAAATTTTCTACATGGCAAAAACATAGTGAAAAAACAAGTGTAAACTGAGAAAAAATATTTATTACTGACAAAGTGCTATCATTCTTAATATAGAAGAGGTCCTATAAATAAGAAAAAGTCACAGAAATGGAAATACAAATGGATTTTAAACTTGAAAAAATACTTAACCTTACTCATACTAATAAAAATCAAATTACAACCATAGTGATGTAAGATTTCTTAAAATCCTAGGTATGTAAAAATTTTTTAAACATTTGATAAAATGTTTGCATTGGTGAAGGTGGCAAGAGCATAAATAGGTACAATACCTAATAAGGGCAGTAATTTTAAAATTTACATACCCTAGGAATTTATCTTCTGTACATGCTTGCACATTTGTGAAATGAACTTATGTATAAGGATATTCAGTGCAGCATTGTTTGTAATAGCAAAAAATTAGAAAGATCCTAAATGCTCTCCAACATAGAACCAGTTATAGTTTATCCCTGTATGGATTCATGAATATCTTTGCAGCTAGCAAAAAACACATAGGACCTTCTTATGTTCTGATAGAGTGATCTCCAAGATAGATTTTTAAGTGGGAAAAAAAAAGTTATAGGACAACACATATAAAAATATACTACTATTTATGTTTAAAAAATGTACATGTAATTATATATATATATATATATCTCCTTGCATTTTTATAGAGTGTCTCTGGAAATATATACACGAGAGTGATAATAGTGGTCGCTTTGGGAAAGAGCCACATGAGAGGAGATAGATCATATACTTCTTGTACCTACTGATTTTTTCCCATTAACACTCTTATTTTACATTTATCTTTATAATGGTCAGATATGGAGTATCTTGATATAGATTGTTATTGAGGACATCATCGATTAGGTTGTGAGGAATTTACACAACAAATTCATCTTCAAATTCCAAACTAAGAAAACGTTTCTCTCCCTCAGAATAATTTCCTCTTATTACACAGTGACAATATATTTCTTAACTGTTTTAACTGCTGAGAAGCTGAAAGCTACATCTATGTCCAATGCAGTAGTTCCCTGTACTCTAGGTTTGTTTTTTGCATAATTACTGCTTTTCTTTACTCCTTTATTATACTTTTTATTCTTGTATTAAGTCCCACCTTCAAAAATCCAAAATTAATAAAATTTTCATTTATTCATTATACTTTAAATAGAGAACAGTACAGTTACAGCTTATCAGAACTGCTGTTGTGTGTGCTATATTAGCATTGTGTAAACTTAACTTTTTTTGAAAAACAGATCATTGCTTCTTGCTGACCTTGACAAAGAAGAAAAGGAAAAAGACTGGTATTATGCTCAACTTCAGAATCTCACTAAAAGAATAGATAGTCTTCCTTTAACTGAAAATGTAAGTAACTTGACAAAGTGACTTATTTGTAATATCTAAAAGTATATATAAATTTATAACTGCATTTATAGTTATTTGTAAACAGTAATATGTTTTATCCAACTTTAAACCTAAATATATAATAATGAATTTTGTTTATAAAGATGATAAAATTTCATTAGGCTCAAGCATATTTATTTTAAGTCCCTTGTTAAGAAAACCTCTTAAGTTTGAATACTAAAGGACTCAGGGTTCTACTAGGAAACTGGTTTTTTAATTCTGTGTGTTCAATTACCACACGTACTCTGTAGAAATGTTTATTACCATCTGTCTGTTTTTTGAACTGTATTACAGGACTCATGCCAGATAATTTTTGCATTAAAAGTATCTTTGAGATAACTTGTGTCCTATTCAAACGACAGTATCTGGTGGTATGGATCTTAGGGCTTTTTGCAGATATACTAAATTTGTTTTGCAAATATAACTATGTAAAAAAAAATAATTTAATTCTGTCAGCCTCTTCCTCCCCACCCAACCTCTCCATGTCAACTGTTTTATTCATGGGATGGCACATGTAAGAACATTTCTGAAATACATTAATAACATTAATAATTTTAAACAAAACTATATTTTAACTGTTATCCATAAATTTTAAAATAATTTTTAAAAAGGGAAAAATAGGCTAATTAAAATATATCTTCCGCTCTTAGCTTAAATTTTTCATTTTCTTTTCTTTGGTCCCGCCTCACGGCTCCTGGGATCTTAGTTCCCTGACCAGGGATCGAACCCAGGCCCTCAGCAATGAAAGCGCAGAGTCCTAGCCTGTGGACCACCAGGGAATTCCACACATGCAGCTTTTTATTGGGTGTATAGAGCATGAAAAATCTACAGCACTTCCTTACTCTCGTCATGGCCCATTATAACCCTGTTACCTATCATTTTGTCTAGTCATATTTTTAACCTTTATCACCTCTTGGAGCGTGTCTTTGCAAGTTTATTTACCTTGTCCTTTTCATCCTTTTTTGTGCCTAGCAGTTACCACAGTACCTGGAATTTTAGTTAAAGAGCAAATAAAATTTTGAATGAATTAACACCCACTCTGTGAAGTACTTTTTTTGGTTTGTTTCAACTTGGGTTCACATTTGGATTTTTACCAAAAAGTTTGTGTTGTCTCACAATTAATGATTATATTATATAAAAGCTTTTTCTTATTCCATTTTCTTCTTTTTACAAATGGGAAAGTTCTCTCTGTTTAGTCTACATGTATACAACAGTCTGTACCTAAAATTGATGTATAAACTTAAGGATGATGGACCTGATTCTTGATTATTCTGTGTTGTCCACATTACTATTCTAGTTTTTAATAATTCAAAGTACTACCTCTTCAGAGCAGGATTATAAGGTGACTGAAGATAGGCTTACCCTAACTGGACTGATTATATGTTTTATTTAATTTATTTATTTATAAAATTTATTTATTTATGGCTGCATTGAGTCTTCGTTGCTGCGTGCAGGCTTTCTCTACCTCTGGCGAGCAGGGGCTACTCTTTGGTGCACAGGCTTCTCATTGTGGTGGCTTCTCGTTGCAGAGCATGGGCTCTAGGCGCACAGACTTCAGTAGTTGTGGCACACAGGCTCAGTAGTTGTGGCACACAGGCTTAGTTGCTCCACAGCATGTGGGATCTTCCTGGACCAGGGCTCAAACCCATGTCCCCTGCATTGACAGACAGATTCTTAATGACTGTGCCACCAGGGAAGTCCCCAATTATATATTTTAAATGAAAGTGTACAATTTATTTAAAGCTGTTTGTGACTATGAGGCAATAAAAGTGTTTCAACTCTGCATTTCACATCAGAGACCCAGTCTGAGCATAGCACTGATAATCAAGTTTTAGGACTCCTTGGAGTAAAAAATAATTCTCTCATGCACAGTAACTTACATATTTGCTTATTCATTTTATTTATTGGTACTTATATGCTTTTTTATTTTTACTGATAAACACACAAGATATTAATGTTTCCATTTTATTTGTGGTTTTAGTTTTCCTTACAGACAGATATGACCAGAAGGCAATTGGAATATGAAGCAAGGCAAATCAGAGTTGCAATGGAAGAACAACTGGGTACTTGCCAGGATATGGAAAAACGAGCACAGGTAACTTATTTATTATTAAACTGTGAAAGAACACTAGCTAGAGAGCTATTAAGAATCTAATGAATTACAGCTCTGTTACCATTGATTAAATTTTATTATTAGAGATATGTTAAAGTCTGTCTTTACTTTGACACTAGTTCAAAATAAGAATAATTTACCATGACCCTGATACCAAAATCAGACAAAGATGTCACAAAGATGCACAAAGATCATGCATCTATCACTGATGAACAAAGATGCAAAAATCCTCAACAAAATACTAGCAAACAGAATCCAACAGCACATTAAAAGTATCATTCACCATGATCAAGTGGGGTTTATCCCAGGAATGCAGGGATTCTCCAATATACACAAATCAATCAATGTGATATACCGTATTAACAAATTGAAGGAGAAAAACCATATGATCATCTCAATAGATGCAGAGAAAGCTTTTGACAAAATTCAACACCCATTTATGATAAAAACCCTCCAGAAAGTAGGCATAGAGGGAACATACCTCAACATAATAAAGGCTATATATGACAAACCCACAGCCAGCATCGTCGTCAGTGGTGAAAAACTGAAACCATTTTCACTAAGATCAGGAACAAGACAAGGGTGCCCACTCTTACCACTGTTATTCAACATAGTTTTGGAAGTTTTAGCCACAGCAGTCAGAGAAGAAAAAGAAAAGGAATCCAAATCAGAAAAGAAGAAGTAAAGCTGTCACTGTTTGCAGATGACATGATACTATACATAGAGAATCCTAAAGATGCTACCAGAAAACTACTAGAGCTAATCAATGAATTTGGTAAAGTAGCAGGATACAAAATTAATGCACAAAAATCTCTGGCATTCCTATACACTAATGATGAAAAATCTGAAAGTGAAATCAAGAAAACACTCCCATTTACCATTGCAACAAAAAGAATAAAATATCTAGGAATAAACCTACCTAAGGAGACAAAAGGCCTATATGCAGGAAATTATAAGACACTGATGAAAGAAATTAAAGATGATACAAACAGATGGAGAGATATACCATGTTCTTGGATTGGAATAATCAACATTGTGAAAATGACTATACTACCCAAAGCAATCTATAGATTCAGTGCAATCCCTATCAAACTACCACTGGCATTTTTCACAAAACTAGAAGAAAAAATTTCACAATGTGTATGGAAACACAAAAGACCCCGAATAGCCAAAGCAATCTTGAGAAAGAAAAACGGAGCTGGAGGAATCAGGCTCCCAGACTTCAGACTATACTACAAAGCTACAGTAATTAAGACAATATGGTACTGGTACAAAAACAGAAATATAGATCAATGGAACAGGATAGAAAGCCCAGAGTTAAACCCATGCACATATGGTCACCTTATCCTTTTTTTTTTTTTTTTTTTTAATGGTACGCGGGCCTCTCATTGTTGTGGCCTCTCCTGTTGCGGAGCACAGGCTCCGGACGCGCAGGCCCAGCAGCCATGGCTTACAGGCCCAGCCACTCCATGGCATGTGGGATCTTCCCAGACCTGGGCATGAACTCATGTCCCCTGCATCGGCAGGTGGGCTCTCAACCACTGCGCCACCAGGGAAGCCCCACCTTATCTTTGATAAAGGAGGCAAGAATATACAGTGGAGAAAAGACTGCCTCTTCAATAAGTGGTGCTGGGATAACTGGACAGCTACATGTAAAAGAATGAAATTAGAACACTCGCTAACACCATACACAAAAATAAACTCAAAATGGATTAAAGACCTAAAAGTAAAGCCAGACACTATCAGGCTCTTAGAGGAAAACATAAGGAGAACACTCTATGACATAAATCACAGCAAGATCCTTTTTGACCCACCCACTTCCTAGAGAAATGGAAATAAAAGCAAAAATAAACAAATGGGACCTAATGAAACTTAAAAGCTTTTGCACAGCAAAGGAAACCATAAACAAGACGAAAAGACAACCCTCAGAGTGGGAGAAAATATTTGCAAATGAAGCAACTGACAAAGGATTAATCTCCAAAACATACAAGCAGCTCATGCAGCTCAATATCAAAAAAAACAAACAACCCAATCCAAAAATGGGCAGAAGACCTAAATAGACATTTCTCCAAAGAAGATATACAGATTGCCAACAAACACATGAAAGAATGCTCAACATCATTAGACAAATGCAAATCAAAACTACAATGCGATATCATCTCACACCGGTCAGAATGGTTGTCATCAAAAAATCTACAAACCATAAATGCTGGAGAGGGTGTGGGGAAAAGGGAACCCTCTTGCACTGTTGGTGGGAATGTAAATTCATACAGCCACTATGGAGAACAATATGGAGGTTTCTTAAAAAACTAAAAATAGAACTCTCATATGACCCAGCAATCCCACCTCTGGGCATATACCCTGAGAATACCATAATTCAAAAATAGTCATGTACCACAATATTCACTGCAGCTATATTTACAGTAGCCAGGACGTGGAAGCATTCTAAGTGTCCATCGACAGATGAATGGATAAAGATGTGGCACATATATACAATGGAATATTACTCAGCCATAAAAAGAAATGAAATTGAGTTATTTGTAGTGAGGTGGATGGACCTAGAGTCTGTCATACAGAGAGAAGTAAGTCAGAAAGAGAAAAACAAATACCGTATGCTAACACACATATATGGAATAAAAAAAAAAAAAAGTTCTGAAGAACCTAGGGGCAAGATGGGAATAAAGACACAGACCTACTGGAGAATGGACTTGAGGATATGGGGAGGGGGTAGGGTAATCTGGGAGAAAGAGCGTGGTATGGACATATATACACTACCAAATGTAAAATAGGTAGCTCATGGGAAGCAGCCGCATAGCACAGGGAGATCAGCTTGGTGCTTTGTGACCACCTAGAGAGGTAGGATAGGGAGGGTGGGAGGGAGATGCAAGAGGGAGGAGATATGGGGATATGTGTATATGTATAGCTCATTCGCTTTGTTATAAAGCAGAAACTAACACACCATTGTAAAGCAATTATACTCCAATAAAAACGTTAAAAAAAAAATTTACCATGGCTGCTGGGCAACATAACCAGTGTTCACATAATTCTGCCTTCATATTTCATTTCCCTGATACTGTTCTGCTATGCCTTGGAATTATGAGGGAAGAAGAATTAGATGCTCCTCTTCTGGTAGCTGATAGCTAGCTTCTGTTAGCTATTTGTTAGTAATTGTCCACAGTACATCTTTCCCTCCTAACTCTCTGTTTAAATGACTCAACATGTAAGACTAGAATGGCCAGCTAATGAGCATAGGGAAGTGGATCCTAGGAAGACCTGAAGAAGCCATGAGAAAAAAATGTGGGATCTCATTTGCAAGGGGAAAGGATATATAAAAATTCCAAATAAAATAAGAATAGAGTAAAAGTTTTTTAAGGAATAATTATGTATCAGAAACCAGAAGCCAACTTTATATTAACTTGAATAGAGATATAATAAGATTATTACCATTGCACTCATTAATATGGTTGGGTGCTTGCTGTCATCACTATTATTTAACTGTTTGGAGGTCCACTAATTCAGTTAGAAAGAAAATAAGTTGTTTAAATACTACACTATTTTCCAACTAGAAGGGAAGAGACCAAATAATTGTCATTTGTAAATTATATGGTTGTTTGCCTAGAAAAGCTGTAGAGAAGAGTCAAAAAATATTTCAGGTAATGAGAGAATTGAGTAAGGTGGCTGGAGGTGGAGTTAAGGTACATTACAAAAATTAGTAGGTTTTCTCTAGTAGCAATAGCTACCACTTGGAAATGGAAGATGGGGTAGGAGGACCTGTTTACAGTAACAGGACACTTTAAAATACCTGGAACATACCCACATGAAGAAAAATATAAAATTGCTAAAGGATGCAAAATGTGGCCTTAAAAATAGAGGAGCCTATGCTGCTGTCTGTATTGTATTTGGGGTATCTGGTTGAAGTGCCCCCTACATACCTGACCCCAGGGAATCACGGAAGAGGGGCGGACCCAGTTGGTAAGGGTCATGCAGGGTATGGAGGGGTGGAGTGGTATGATCAGGCCACCCAAGATGGCTGTTGTCTTGCTCTCTGTACATCCCCTGCTCAACCAGTGCCTGCTTCACCTACATCCCATTCACATGACTGACCTTCCTGCAGGCTTGCCCCAGGCCCCAGCTGGTGATTGCTCTCATCAATGGGGCAGTGAGGGACTTCCCCCTCTGCTAGTTTCTGCTGACTTCCCTGGTAACTAATGAGCCCACCTGAGGTAATTCTCCCTATAACTAGCAAATCTCCCCTTCCACCGGGAGGGAAACCCGCTGCAATGTCCTGCCCGCAGTCCGCTGCACATGGTGGGGTGTCACTCCAGGACCTTGCTTCAGGTGTGTAAGATCCCCCAATCCATTAAACCATTGATGTCTCTGTTGCTGAAAAAAATAAATAAGGAAGCCTAGGTGGGAAGACTTTAACATCCTAAAAATGTCTTTCTTTAAAAAGTTGATATATAATACAATTCCAGTCATAACCTTAAATTTTTTTTGGAGCCCGGAAAAATGATTCTAAAGTTTGCAAAGTAAAAATTTCCAAAAATACTTAAGAAAATTATGAGTGAGGATTTACCTTACCATTTGTTAAAACTTACTGTAAACGTGTTGTAGTGATCACAGTATGATAGCACAGGTATAGACGTAGGCGAATAGAACAGAATAGAGACTAGAAAAAGATATAAGAAAATATGGAATCTTTTAATGATAAAAGTTATAAATTTGGGGGGAAATGGTAAATAACTCAATAAACGCATAGGTATAACTAGGAACCTGTTTGGTAGAAGAGAAGTTGAATTAGATCCCTAACTCACATCTTGTTCATGAACAATTATAGGTGGATTAAATATCTAAATGTAAAAAATAAACATAAATTAATAGAAAATATAGAACAAGAGAGATCTTAATTAAGAATGGAAACATAAGCAATAAAGGCAGGGTGGGAAACAGGATTTATTTCATAAAAATTTAAAACATTCATCCTGCAGAAAATAAACTAAGGGAAAATATTTGTACACGTAAGGGGAAAAGGTTAATATCCCTGTACTATAAGAATTCCTACAAACAATAAGAAAAAGACAACTCTTTTTTTTTTTTTTTTTTTGGCGGTACGCGGGCCTCTCACTGTTGTGGCCTCTCCTGCTGCAGAGCACAGGTTCCGGATGCGCAGGCTCAGCGGCCATGGCTCACGGGCCCAGCCGCTCCGCGGCATGTGGGATCCTCCCGGACCGGGGCACGAACCCATGTCCCCTGCATCGGCAGGCGGACTCTCAACCACTGCGCCACCAGGGAAGCCCGAGAACTCTTTTTTATATGGGCAGAGGATGTAATCATTCAATTTATTGAAAAGAAAATGTAAATGACCAGTAAAACATACGAATGACTGGGGAACAATTTAGGGAAAGTTGAAACAAAATCCACTCTTGCCCATGCATGTGTTAGTCTCTAGCTATCTCTGTTAACAGTTTGGTTATTTATTTTCTCCATTATTTGTTCAACACATTTGCACCTAGTGTGGTGGTGCCTGCTCTCCTCTATGCCTAATTTTTCACTGTTAAAACAACTCTGATAAACATACTTATTCATATCCTGTAAACATGCGCAACAGTTTCTCTAGGTCAAGAATCAGTCTATTTCTTAAAGAGCTGTATGGTAAATATTTTAGACTTTGTGGCCATATGGTCTCTGTCGTAACTACTCAGCTCTGCCTTTGTAGCAAGAAGGTAACCATAGATGACAATATATAAGCAGATGGGCATGGCTGTGTTTCAGTAAAACTTAATTCATAAATACAGATGGCTACCAAGCCCTAATTTGCTGACCTCTGCTCTAGGGTGTATACCTAAAAGCGTAATTGCTGGTCATAAGGTATGAGTGTTTTGAATAGTGTGTGCCAAATTGCACTCAAAATGATTTTATCAGTTTACATTTCTCCTAGTCGTATGTGAGAATTCCCGTTTCTTTTACCTGATTTTTTCAGCAATTGTAAGTCACATTTTATAATTAACAGTCAATGGGCATTTGAAGCATTATCTTGTCATTTAGTTTGTACTTCCATGAGTACTACTGAAGCTGATTATCTTTTCATGTATTTATTAGATTTTCATTTTGTCATTTTTCCATATCCTTTGCCCATTTTCTATTATGTTAAATGTCTTATTCTTACGTATTTGAGAGAGATTTTAATATCCTCTAGATACCAGTCTGTTATACATAATGTATATCACAACCCCTCCCAGCCAAATATGTTACCTACTTTAGCTTCATGATAACAAAATAGTTTTTGTTATAAAGCTAAATTAATTGTATTGCCATATTTGTGCTTTCTTTGACCTATTTATACATCTTTTCCTATCCTTAAAGATACCCTCGTATTTTTTTCTAATAGTTTTAATGTTTTATTTTTACAATTAGGTCTTTAATTCATCTCACATTTGCTATTATATATGTTTTGGAAGTAGGAATCTAATTATATATATACACACACATATGATTTTTATATCAATGTATATATGCTTATTTAATATATACAATATAATTTTGATTGTTTAATAAATATATATTATTAATTATATAATATGTAATTAATTATGTATACACACATACATATACATAACACAGATATACACAGATCGATGCATATTTATGTTGTTAACTAAATTTCCCATTATCACTTGCTGGATGTGCCACTGTTTTCCCATGGATTGGTAATGCTGTCTCTGGCATCTGAGAAGTTTGTATTTGCTGGATATTTGTAGACTCCATTCTGTTAGTCTGTTTTAGCTTCTCTGTCCCTGCGCTGATAACCACTTTTGTTTTATTTGCTATAGCTATTAATCTTGGTACCTAGTAGGGTGAGTCCTTCTTATTTTTGTTTGTAAAAATGTGTTTATATTCTGTTTTGTTACTCATCAAATTCAAGGAAAAGCCTTATGGGCTTTTGATTAGAATTACATTGAATTTATAATTAATTTGAGGAGAATTTATAGCTTTACAATGTAAAGATTGGTTCTTGGTTGAAAGGGTGACTCTGGAGCCAGTCCTCCGGGGTTCTAATTCCCTACCTGTCACGTATCAGCACTGTGATCTTGGGTAAACTCCCTGTCTCAGTTTTCCCATTGGCAAAATACAAATAATGATTCCCTGTAAAATATGAGGATTAAATGAGTTAATATATGTAAAACACTTGGAATCCAGCAAACAGAAAACACTCAGGAAATATTAGGTATTGTTATTAATTTTTTATCTCTCCGTTCATTTAGGTCTTATTTTATGTCCTTCAAAAAAGTTTCATAATATTATTCATAAAACTCTTACACATCTTTTTTTTACATTTATTCCTAGATATCTTACAGTTTTTGTTGCATTGTGAATGGGATTTTCTTTAATTACTTACTAAATTTGATTTATGTGTCCAGCAGTCTTCCTGAACTCTTTTAATAGATTGTCTTAGTAGTTTAAGATTTTCTTGGATTTTCCATTCAAACTGTTATTTTGTTTGCAAGTAATGATAATTTTGTCTTTTCCAGTCCTTTTTTTCCTCTTTCTATTAAATAAGAACTCTAATACATCTTTGAATAAAAAGCAGTGATAATTTGTCTTCTTCATCTTCTCTTGGCTCTAAAAGGAATCCTTCTGAAATTTCACCATTAAGTATGTTGTTTACTCAAGGTTTTTGATACCATTTATCAAGTTAAGGAATTTACCTTCTATTCCTAATTTGTTGAGAGTTGTCCTGAATTCATATTGAACTATATTACTATATTATTTTTTTAAATCAGTTTTGCAAAAGTAATACCATCTCCATATGCCAGAACAAGTAAGCATTTTTCGTTAAACATAATTTCATAAATATTCAAGATTGTCATATAGAGAATGGAAAGAAATTCTACTGGCTTCTTCCATTTTCCTGTTGAGTAACAGAAGCACAAAGGTTGTTGTGTCAGAAATCATTAAGGCGCAGATTTGACTTCAGGATTTAGTGACCTAATAGCAATACAGAAATGTAGTTCTGTAGAGAGGAGTGTTAGATATGATTTCCTTTTTCATCCTCTGAGTATTAAAAATTTTGACTTAGGACTTTATTGGTGAAGGGGAGCTAGTTACATAGAGAGAGGAGAACAATAAAATATTACAAAGCCACTAATTGTATGGAGTTTCATTGCTTATGTAATGCCAGGAAGTATTTACCATCTGATGTAGAGGTGATCACTCATCTTTGCAGTCTCTTTAGAAAGCTACCAAAAGCACAGTATTTCTTCTTCAGCATGTTTTCATGATGAAAATTGGGTGTGGTAAAATTTCTTAATTAAAGAATAGTATTTACCTTAGGTTCACTATTTTCAGAATTATGATATAGGATCAGCACAGTTGTAGTGTTACAAAGGAAGGAAAGAAGGGAGGGAGGGAGGGAGGAAGGATTCTTTTTTGGTGAGTGCAACTTTTTTGAGCTTTTCTGTGTTTATCATAACATTGGAAAATAGCAACCGTAAGCATTTTTACTATGGCAATAAAATCGTAAAGACATTGTATTTCAGCAAAATTAGATATGCTCAAAGGGTAAGTTTTGTATGTAAGTTTTATAACTATATATACTTAAAGCTATTTGTTACAGTACTTTTATTATCTATTGAGGTATACATGCTCAGAAATTTTATTGATGGGTGCATAATCATAAAAGTTTGGAAATGACTCCATCTAGCTTCTAACACTTTTTTCCCCATTGAAACAATTACTCTTTTTTTTTTTTTTTTTTTTTTGTGGTACGCGGGCCTCTCACTGTTGTGGCCTCTCGCGTTGCGGAGCACAGGCTCCGGACGCGCAGGCTCAGCGGCCATGGCTCACGGCCCTACCTGCTCCGTGGCATGCGGGATCTTCCCAGACCGGGGCACGAACCCGTGTCCCCTGCACAGCAGGCGGACTCTCAACCACTGTGCCACCAGGGAAGCCCCCAGCAGTACTTGTTTTTAAAACATATACTTGAAAACACTTTTCCCACATTTTTTCAGTTCCACATTGTTTGATCTATAGTTACTACTTTGTGTTCACTTGAAGGTCTCAGGATATGGGCAGAGCAGTAGCTCTTACCATCATTGTGATCTTAGTGTTGGGAATAAAAATAATGTTTAGCTGCAGTAGGTATTTGGGAAAGCTAAATCTGAAAGGTACCACTGACTTGTAATAAGAATAACTTTGGGGAAGATTATTCTTACTGTTTAAAGCCTGATGTTTTTAAAACAAATCAGCTGCTCTTTCCCTTTACAGGTATCGCATGCTTTGTATAAATCCGTTACACTGTACTGACATCTAGATTAATACAGAAGATTAAATTCAGATGTAATTTTCTCTTTGTTGAAGTAGTTTTTGAGACTAGCTTTTAAATACCAATTTCACACTATATGCCTCATACAATTTGATATATGACTTGTATTTTTATAGTTTTCCTAAGTAGATCTAGAGATCTGTTGTATAAAGTTAGATTTATTAAAAAAATTGAACTGATCCTAATATGTCATCAGTGTATGAATATATATACATATCTAATTCTTATATAAGAGTGATTTGGTATAACCCTAAGCTGTTAAGTGGTAACCATAGTACGGTTATTTAAACTAATGTTTTTAATAAAAATAGATCTAATTTGGTTACTTATTTTATTTTAGCGAAGAATAACCAGAATTCAACAAATAGAGAAGGACATACTTCGTATACGACAGCTTTTACAGTCCCAAGCAACAGAAGCAGAGGTTAGTAAATTGTCTCTTTTGTTTGCAGACATAAATATAGGTAGTTATTCTAAGAAGAGGAAATAGGTATAATTAACGTGGCATTATTGAAATAGGTGCTCTAAAGAATTGAGACACTTAATAAGTTTATAAGTTTTTTCACTAAATTAAATAGATTTCAAAAACCTTTACTACTTTGGTTTCTTCATAACTTTAAGGCAGTTAAAATTTATAGAGCCATAAATACAGGTACCTTACTTCAGTTATCTGTTTTCGTATAATCAGATAACTAACTTAATTTGGCTACTAACAATTTGTAAATAAGCTCTCTCTTTGTATGTAATCCATAGTAAGAATTGATCATACACATATATCTATGCTTACTCTACAAACTCCATTAAAATGGCAGTAAAAGGATAAAATGAAAAGTCACAAATACCAGGGGAGGTGACATCAATAAAATTTGGGGAGCTAGAAAGCAGGTAAACAAATTACTCTTCTAGATTATGGTAGAGAGTTGACCCCTGAGTCAGCAGTAGGAAGTCAGGAAGCAACCCATTTTACACTGTGGAGTCCTACAAGGTTCCAGAATTGGTTACACCTGGATATGCTACCTCTGGATGTGGGGATTAAGAAAGAGGTTAAAAGCAAGAGGATGACTGAAAGTTTAAGAAGCCGGTGGAGCCTCCAGAACCTCTCTTCAACTTTGCATGGCTAAGTGACTGCTACTTTCCAGTCTCAGCAAAAGCTGAGAGATTATTCTGGAAAAGGTAAAACAAAGGGTCTTTGGATAAGGGTAATCCTAGTATAGTTGAAGTTGGGAGGGAGGTATCATACTAAAAACTGAAATAAGTGAAAATTTCCTTACTGAATGCTGAAACCCTCATTGGCATCCAGCTTTATAATACAGGCAAGTTTTTAGAAGCAACTTCTCTAAGAAATGTGACTAACCCAGGAAGAGAGACCTAAAGGTACTGACACTGGAGGATTCCTCAATAAAACATCCCAGCTAGACCACCCTACTGGATGGCTACAGCTGACAGACTCCATCCTTTAGGCATAGAGCTTCATAGGCCGTCCATTCCTAAATATGGCTAGACAGCTAAAGACCACCAGAGATTTTAAGAAAGTTTCTAATAAAAAAGATTTAATGGAAATAAAGACTATACAAGAAGAAAAAAACTTAAGAAAAGTAGAACTAACATTAATATTCTCAAGATAAAAGATAATTTATCCATAAAGTGAGAAAATGATGGTATACAAAAGGAACATTCAGAGAATTTAAAAAAGAGTTCTTGGGAATTAAATTTGTAATAGTAGAGATGAAAAACTCAACAGAAAGGTTAAAAGATAAATTTCTCAGAAAATAGCACAAAGGAATAATGCAATGGAAAATAGAAAAGATAAGAAAGTCAGAGAATCATTCTAGGAGGGTTCAATATCCAAATAAAAAGCGGGTTTCCAGAAAGAGAATGGACAAACTAGAGGAAGGAAATCCTAAAAATAAATTAAAATTCCCCAGAACTGAAGGGCATAGTTTTCCAGATAAAATGGTCTCTCCGGTATCCAGTGCCACAGATGAAAATCCCACACTAGGTACATCATGATGAAATTTCATCTCACTGAGAATAAAGAGAAAATCTTAAAACCTTGTAGAGAAGGAGAAGAAAACAAATTTCACACAAAGAAACAGGAATACAAATGTCTTTAGGTATATAAACAGCACACTGGAATCTGGGAAGTAGAGTAGCAATTTCTTAAAACTTCTGTAAGGTTATTTTCAGCTATGTTCCCAAACCAGTTCTCTGACACCACTAGTTGTCCTACAGTTCAAATCAGTTCTGACACTACCCAGACTTAGCGTAGGCCCTACATTTAAGGGTAAAGTCATTCACAAGACTGCCCTCACTTCAGGTACCAGGCAAGTTGCAGGTGTCCCAAACCATCTGCACTCTGCCCAGCTTGTTATAAATTCTACCCAAGTGGGTGTATTGCACTACAGTTCAGTTCTGACATTAACTGCTTGGAGGGAGCCTAGACCTTACAGGTTAAGGGCAGAGCCCTTCACAAGACTACGCCCACTTCAGATGCCAAGCCTCCCATACTTCTGCAAATTTGGGGTATCCTGCGACAGACTTAGGTTTGATAATTCACTTCAGTGACTCAGAACTCAGTAAAAGTTCTACACTTATGATTACAATTTTATTATAAAGGATGCAGATCAGGAACAGCCGAGTGAGACACACAAGGCAGGACCTAGAGAAGGTGAGGGTGGAGGATGCAGAGCTTCCGTGATCTCTCATGGAATCTGGACACATCACTCTCCCAGGACATCTTTGTGTTCACCAAGCAGGAAGCTGCATTGAGCTTCAGTGTCCAGAGTTTTTATTGGGGTTTCATTATGTAGGCATGCTTGATTAAACAAGTGGCTACATGATTGAACTCAGTTTCCAGCACCCTTCCCATCCCTGGAGGTCAGTCTTGACTAGTTCAACCGTCTAGTCACATGGTTGGCCTTTCAGGTGACCAGCACCCATCCTGAAGCTATCTAGGGATCCCCCATGGGTCACCTCATCTGCATGGCGAACTCAAGAAATTCCAAGGGTTTTTGAAGCTCTGTGCAAAGAACAAAGGGACAAAGACCATATATATACATTTTTTATTATACCACACGAGCCTATAAATTTATCTCTAGTCAACTGCCTATTAAATTTGAGAGTAGAATGCATTTTCAGATAGTCAAAGTATCAAAAATATGTATTTCTCTATATTGTGTTCTGGAAGCTATTAGTGGATATAGTTAAAATGAGAAGGTAAAGCAAGAAAAATGAAGATTTGGGATCCAAGACATAAAGAATACAATACAAGAGAAAGACATGAAAGACTCCCCAGAATGAAGATGAAGGGAGATTCTGAGACTAATGATAGAGAAAGTAACGAGTCCCTGTTGGTACAGTTGAGAAGATTCTGGGAGAGATGAGTCTAAGAAGATGAAATCAGTAGACTACTTAATGTTTTTGAATTTATTGAAAGGAAAAGAAATTTACACAGTAGGAGAGAAACTGTGAGGGTGTCATAAGTACACAGAAGACCAAATAAACAAAACAAAAAAAAGATACTCCATGGACAACGAGAAGTTGTAAAGGAAAGAATCATAGTATACCACCTGTCACTCATGACTATAGTCAAAATAATGCAAATAGGGAACAACTTATCTAACTATAAAATGTAAATTGGACAAATAGAGGAACAGGATGAGTGTGGTGTGTTAAGGGTGGAATATTGATAAAAGAGAAATCAGTCCTCATCTTACATAATAGGAAATCAATAAATGAGGCATTAAACTAAGAAAAGCAGAACCTAGCAACACAAGCAGGTTATTTAGAGATAGAGAAGTGAGTTCAAAAAAAAAAAAAATCCTCTGAAGGAGATGAAACTGTTTGCCTTAAGATAGCAGGAAATGGGACAGAGCAAGCAAGTGTGAAAGACCACTGTTCATTGTCACAAGGCTTTAGAACTAATGATTATTTCAACTGTGTGTAACTATGATAAAAATAAAACATAAAAGAGCCAAGGCCATCATTTAGAAGATATTTATACTTATCTTCCTCTATAATCTGGATTGGCTTAATAATTATACCTTGATAATGGTGATTAGTAAAGAACTTAAGAGGAGCTTAGAGAAAGCAGCAACGTTGGTAGCAGTATATCCTAGGAAAAGTCATGTTTAATATACTATCAGTGAGTAACAAGAAGACCAAGCAATGGAAGTAAGGGGAAGGTACTATCTCAGTGGAACACAAATACTGTATATTTATACATGCTAGAAACTGAATGTTACTGAGACTTGTGCATATTTGTCAGCTCTGCAGCTGAAATTTGGTTTTGATCACCATATAGAAGGATGGGGCTGTAAAAGACCATCCCCTCACCTATCTGTTTATAGCCAGCGAATTTGGGCACTTCTCACCTTGTTTATAGGTAAATAATAAGAAAACCTACATGGGTCTTAAGTGAACTATTGCTGAATAAGTCTCGGAGAAGCATGTAGGAGGCTCAGAGAAAATAAATTTTCAGGAAATTATTTGCTTCTTTAGTCAACTGCAGGAAGACCTGTCTCTGTGCAACAGGAGCAAAAGAAAAGCTGAATAAAAATCCACATTGAACAATAAACAACAGAATTGTTGCTAGGAAAAATTGGCTCAGTATTTGGGGACAGATTTGAGACACATCAATGGAAAGTTTCTAACGTGTAGCCAGATTCAGACTCGCATTCCAGATCATGAAAAAGGAAGAGACTGCAAAGAGTGAAACATCAGCATAGTGCTGTTTTTTAAATATAATTCCTAAAAACACAAGGAAGCATTTATTGATATTTTTAAATGTTTATGATATACAAAGGAGCATGTACACTTTGTTCCCATTTTCTAAAAGATACACACAAACATAGTGTATCAGAAATAATATGAAAAGGCAGATAACCATTCTTAATACCTCCTAGTTTTTCTGGTTTGGCCAGTTGTTCTGTAACTTTTTTATACTAACGACGTCCAGTTTTTATAATGAGAGAAAACTTTTGTATACAAAACAAATTTGTCATGTCCTGTCATGGCCAGCACATATTTTCCACCTGTGGAAAATTTGATCAAATAATGAACAGTTCTGTTTTGAGCCAAAAACAGTGCAGGCCCATTTATACACAGGGAAGACAACTGTTTCTAATGTTAAAAGTACAGGTTTTGAAAGTGTAGAGTCCTTTTTAAGACTATATTCGTCCATGCTTGTGTTTTTAAATATCTTTGGATTCAGTACATCTAAATTTGAAATATGTAGAAACATGTATTTGCTAAATAGGCAGTTTAAGTACAGTGTAATAGTCATCTTGCTAAAAGTAGTTTAACCTGGCTGTCCTAAGTCAATACAAACTAAATATTTGTAATATAAAGAATAAGTGTCCTTTTTGCAATGTTGACTCTTAAGGACTTTAAAAAAAACCCCAAAAAACCAGTATCTCTTTGCTTCTTTTTCAGTGTCATTGGCATTACTCTATGTGGCATTCTGGTTATTATGACCCCTTCTGGCTTTCCAGTGTAGTTTGTCTGTGTTTTGGTGGTGGTGTTTTTTTTTTTTAATATAGCAGGTTCTTATTAGTCATCAATTTATACACATCAGTGTATACATGTCAATCCCAATCGCCCAATTCATCACACCCCCACCCCCACCGCTTTCCCCCCTTGGTGTCCATATGTTTGTTCTCTACCTCTCTGTCTCTATTTCTGCCCTGCAAACCGGTTCATCTGTACAGTTTTTCTAGGTTCCACATATATGCGTTAATAATATATGATATTTGTTTTTTTCTTTCTGACTGACTTCACTCTGTGTGACAGTCTCTAGATCCATCCATGTCTCTACAAATGACCCAATTTCGTTCCTTTTTATTGCTGAGTAATACTCCATCGTATATATGTACCACATCTACTTTATCCATTCGTCTGTCGATGGGCATTTAGGTTGCTTCCATGACCTGGCTATTGTAAATAGTGCTGCAGTGAACATTGGGGTGCATGTGTCTTTCTGAATTACGGTTTTCTCTGGGTATATGCACAGTACTGGGATTGCTGGGTCATATGGTAATTCTCTTTTTAGTTTTTTAAGGAACCTCCATATTGTTCTCTATAGTGGCTGTATCAATTTACATTCCCACCACCAGTGCAAGAGGGTTCCCTTTTCTCCACACCCTCTCCAGCACTTGTTGTTCATAGACTTTCTGGTGATGCCCATTCTAACTGGTGTGAGGTGATACCTCATTGTAGTTTTTTTTTTTTTTTTTTTTTTTTTTTTTGCGGTTCACGGGCCTCTCACTGTTGTGGCCTCTCCCGTTGTGGAGCACAGGCTCCGGAAGTGCAGGCCCAGTGGCCATGGCTCACGGGCCTAGCCGCTCTGTGGCACATGGGATCTTCCCGGACCAGGGCATGAACCTGTGTCCCCTGCATCAGCAGGCGGACTCTCAACCACTGCGCCACCAGGGAAGCCCTGTAGGGTTTTTTTTGTTTTTTGGTTTTTTTTGCGGTACGCGGACCTCTCACTGTTGTGGCCTCTCTCGCCGCGGAGCACAGGCTCCGGATGCACAGGCTCAGCAGCCATGGTTCACAGGCCCAGCCGCTCAGCGGCATGTGGGATCTTCCCAGACCAGGGCACAAACCCATGTCCCCTGCATAGGCAGGTGGACTCTCAACCACTGCGCCACCAGGGAAGCCCTCATTGTAGTTTTGATTTGCATTTGTTTAATAATTAATGATGTTGAGCAGCATTTCATGTACTTCTTGGCCATCTGTATGTCTTCTTTGGAGAAATGTCTATTTAGGTCTTCTGCCCATTTTTGGATTGGGTTGTTTGTTTTTTTTAATATTGAGCTGCATGAGCTGTTTATATATTTTGGAGATTAATCCTTTGTCCATTGATTTGTTTGCAAATATTTTCTCCCACTCTGAGGGTTGTCTTTTTGTCTTGTTTATGGTTTCCTTTGCTGTGCAAAAGGTTTTAAGTTTCATTAGGTCCCATTTGTTTATTTTTATTTCCATTACTCTAGGAGGTGGATCAAAAAAGATCTTGCTGTGATTTATGTCAAAGAGTGTTCTTCCTATGTTTTCCTCTAAGAGTTTTATAGTGTCCGGTCTTACATTTAGGTCTCTAATCCATTTTGAGTTTATTTTTGTGTATGGTGTTAGGGAGCGTTCTAATTTTATTCTTTTACATGTAGCTGTCTGGTTTTCCCAGCACCACTTATTGAAGAGACTGTCTTTTCTCCATTGTATATCCTTGCCTCCTTTGCCATAGATTAATGTACCATAGGTGCATGGGTTTATCTCTGCATTTTCTGTCTTGTTCCATTGATCTATATTTCTGTTTTTGTGCCAGTACCATATTGTCTTGATTACTGTAGCTTTGTAGTATAGTCTGAAGTCAGGGAGTCTGATTCCTCCAGCTCCATTTTGTTCCCTCAAGACTGTTTTGGCTATTCGGGGTCTTTTGTGTCTTCATAAAAATTTTAAGATTTTTTTGTTTTCGTTTTGTAAAAATTGCCATCGGTAATTTGATAGGGATTGCATTGAATCTATAGATTGCTTTGGGTAGTATAGTCATTCTCACAATATTGATTCTTCTAATCCAAGAACATGGTATATCTCTCCATCTGTTGGTATCATCTTTAATTTCTTTCATCAGTGTCTTATAGTTTTCTGCATACAGGTCTTTTGTCTCTCTAGGTAGGTTTATTCCTAGGTATTTTATTCTTTTTCTTGCAGTGGTAAATAGGAGTGTTATCTTAATTTCACTTTCAGATTTTTCATCATTAGTGTATAGGAATGCAAGAGATTTCTGTGCATTAATTTTGTATCCTGCAGCTTTACCAAATTCATTGATTAGCTCCAGTAGTTTTCTGGTAGCATCTTTAAGATTCTCTATGTATAGTATCATGTCATCTGCAAACAGTGACAGCTTTAATTCTTCTTTTCCAATTTATATTCCTTTTATTTTTCTTCTCTGATTGCCATGGCTAGGACTTCTAAAACTATGTTGAATAATAGTGGTGAGAGTGGACATCCTTGTCTTGTTCTTGATCTTAGAGGAAATGCTTTCAGTTTTTCACCATTGAGAACGATGTTGGCTGTGGGTTTGTCTTATACAGCCTTTATTATGTTGAGGTAGGTTCCCTCTATGCCAACTTTCTGGAGAGTTTTTATCATAAATGGGTGTTGAATTTTGTCAAAAGCTTTTTCTGCATCTATTGAGATGATCATATGGTTTTTATTTTTTAATTTGTTGACATGGTGTATCACATTGATTAATTTGCATATATTGAAGAATCCTTGCATCCCTGGGATAAATCCCTTTGATCCATTTGATCATGGTGTACGATCTTTTTAATGTGTTGTTGGATTCTGTTTCCTAGTATTTTGTTGAGGATTTTTGCATCTATATTCATCAGTGATATTAGTCTGTAATTTTCTTTTTTTGTAGTATCTTTGTCTGGTTTTGGTATCAGGGTGATGGTGCCTCATAGAATGAGTTTGGGAGTGTTCCTTCCTCTGCAATCTTTTGGAAGAGTTTGAGAAGGATGAGTGTTAGCTATTCTCTAAATGTTTGATAGAATTCACCTGTGAAGCCATCTGGTATTAGACTTTTGTTTGTTGGAAGCTTTCTAGTCACAGTTTCAATTTCATTACTTGTGATTGGTCTGTTCATATTTTCTACTTCTTTCTGGTTCAGTCTCGGAAGGATATACCTTTCTAAGAATTTGTCCATTTCTTCCAGGTTGTCCATTTTATTGGCATAGAGTTGTCTGCAGTAGTCTCTTAGGATGCTTTGTATTTCTGTGGTGTCTGTTGTAACTTCTCCTTTTTCATTTTAAATTTTATTGATTTGAGTCCTCTCCCTCTTTTTCTTGATGAGTCTGGCTAATGGGTTATCAATTTTGTTTATCTTCTCAAAGAACCAGCTTTTAGTTTTATTGATCTTTACTATTGTTTTCTTTGTTTCTATTTCATTTATTTCTGCTCTGCTCTTTTTGATTTCTTTCCTTCTGCTAACTTTGGGTTTTGTTTGTTCTTCTTTCTCTAGTTCCTTTAGGTGTAAGGTTAGATTGTATATATCAGATTTTTCTTGTTTCTTGAGGTAGGCTTGTATAGCTATAAACTTCCCTCTTAGAACTGCTTTTGCTGCATCCCATAGGTTTTGGATCATCGTGTTTTCATTGTCATTTGTCTCTAGGTATTTTTTGATTTCCTCTTTAATTTCTTCAGTGATCTCTTGGTTATTTAGTAACGTATTGTTTAGCCTCCATGTGTTTGTTTTTTTATGTTTTTTTCCCTGTAATTGATTTCTAATCTCATAGCGTTGTGGTCAGAAAAGATGCTTGATATGATTTTAATTTTCTTAAATTTACTGAGGCTTAATTTGTGACCCAAGAATGTTCCATGTGCACTTGGGAAAAAAGTGTAATCTGCTGTTTTTGGATGGAATGTCCTATAAATATCAATTAAATCTATCTGGTCTATTGTGTCAGTTGAAGCTCATGTTTCCTTATTAATATTCTGTTTTGATGATCTGTTCGTCATTGTAGGTGAGGTGTTAAAAGTCCCCCGCTATTATTGTGTTACTGTCGATTTCCTCTTTTATAGCTGTTAGCAGTTGCCTTATGTATTGAGGTGCTCCTATGTTGGGTGCATATATATTCATAATTGTTATATCTTCTTCTTCTTGGATTGATCCCTTGATCATTATGTGGTGTCCTTCCTTGTCTCTTGTAACATTCTTTATTTTAAAGTCTATTTTATCTGATATGAGTATAGCTACTCCAGCTTTCTTTTGATTTCCCTTTGCATGGAATATCTTTTTCCAGCCCCTCACTTGCCATCAGTATGTGTCCTAGGTCTGAAGTGGGTCCCTTGCAGACAGCATATATATGGGTTTTGTTTTTGTATCCATTCAGCGAGCCTGTCTTTGGTTGGAGCATTTAATCCATTCACGTTTAAGGTAATTATCGATATGTATGTTCCTGTGACCATTTTCTTAATTGTTCTGGGTTTGTTTTTGTAGGTCCTTTTCTTCTCTTGTGTTTCCCACTTAGAGAGAAGTTCCTTCAGCATTTGTTGTAGAGCTGGTTTGGTGGTGCTGAATTCTTAGCTTTTGCTTGCCTGTAAAGCTTTTGATTTCTCCATCGAGTCTGAATGAGATCCTTGCTGGGTAGAGTAACCTTGGTTTTAGATTCTTCCCTTTCATCACTTTAAGTATATCATGCCACTCCCTTCTGGCTTGTAGACTTTCTGCTGAGAAATCAGCTGTTAACCTTATGGGAGTTCCCTTGTATGTTATTTGTTGTTGTTCCCTTGCTGCTTTCAATAATTTTTCTTGGTCTTTAATTTTTGCCAATTTGATTACTATGTGTCTCGGCGTGTTTCTCCTTGAGTTTATCCTATATGGGACTCTCTGCACTTCCTGGACTTGGGTGGCTATTTCCTTTCCCATGTTAGGGAAGTTTCGACTATGATCTCTTCAAATATTTTTTCAGGTCCTTTCTCTCTCTCTTCTTCTGGGACCCCTGCAATGCTAATGTTGTTATGTTTAATGTTGTCCCAGAGGTCTCTTAGGCTATCTTCATTTCTTTTTATTCTTTTTTCTTTATTGTGTTCTGCAGCAGTGAATTCCACCATTCTGTCTTCCAGGTCACTTGTCTGCTTTTCTGCCTCAGTTATTCTGGTATTGATTCCTTCTAGTGTAGTTTTCACTTCAGTTATTGTATTGTTCACTTCTGTTTGTTTGTTCTTTAATTTTTCTAGGTCTTCGTTAAACATTTCTTTCATCTTCTCGACCTTTGCCTCCATTCTTTTTCCGAGGTCCTGGATCATCTTCACTATCATCATTCTGAATTCTTTTTCTGGAAGGTTGCCTATCTCCACTTCATTTAGTTGTTTTTCTGGTGTTTTATCTTGTTCCTTCATCTGGTACATAGCCCCTCTGCCTTTTCATCTTGTCTATCTTTCTGTGGATGTGGTTTTTGTTCCACAGGCTGCAGAATTGTAGTTCTTCTTGCTTCTGCTGTCTGCCCTCTGGTGGTTGAGGCTATCTAAGAGACTTGTGCAGCTGTGGTTTTTTTTCCTTGATCGAACTTAACTACACTCTATTTTTTAAATTGTTTTTAAAGAGACAGCTTTTGTTTTTATTGAGCAGCACTGGTTTTTTTCTTTAATTTATTTATTTATTCATTTTTGGCTGCATTGGGTCTTTGTTGCTGCATGCGGGCTTTCTCTAGCTGCGGCGAGCAGGGGCTACTCTTTGTTGTGGTGCATCAGCTTCTCATTGCAGTGGCTTCTCTTGTTGTGGAGCACGGGGTCTAGGTGCACGGGCTTCAGTAGTTGTGGCTCGCAAGCTCTAGAGCGCAGGCTCAGTAGTTGTGGCTTGTGGGCTTAGTTCCGTGGCATGTGGGATCTTCCCGGATCAGGACTCGAACCCCTGTCCCCTGTGTTGACAGGCGGATTCTTTACCACTGTGCCACCAGAGAAGCCCTGTAATATCTTTTTTGATATTTTATGCTTTGAGCTTTTGCTTCTTTCTAGTTTATTTAGTTATAGTTAGTTTTTATTCCCACCATCTTTCTTTCTTTTTTTTTTTTTTTTCAGTACGCGGGCCTCTCACTGTTGTGGCCTCTCCCGTTGTGGAGCACAGGCTCTGGACGCGCAGGCTCAGTGGCCATAGCTCACAGGCCCAGCCGCTCCGCGGCATGTGGGATCCTCCTGGACCGGGGCACGAACCCGTGTCCCCTGCATTGGCAGGCGGACTCTCAACCACTGCGCCACCAGGGAAGCCCCCCACATCTTTCTTATATTCTGATTATTGCTATTTGGCTGCATCAGCAGGGTTTTTTTTCTATTTCTAAATCAATATTCACATTTTTTCTATTTGATTGACTCCTTTATGTGTATGAAATAGCCCTCCTTAATTCCATTTAATGCTCTTCACCTTGAATTTTATTTTGTTTGCTATTAGTATTACCGCACTGGCCTTCTTTCTGTCATCATTTGCTTGGTGTAACATATTCCCTGTCTGTATATTTCCAAATTTTACCAACTTTCTGGCCTCTGAAAATTCCTTAAAAAAATTGTCACTTGTTAATAACAATTCTCATTTTCCAGCACAATTATAAGGTTATTGCAGGTTGGGGGCTTGTTTGTGTTTTTTGTATTTAGATTTTTATTTAGATCATTGGATTGGGGGCTGACTGTCTACCACTGTGACCTAATCTAATTCTTGTTTCTTTTTGTTATAATAATGGTCATATCATTCATAGTCTAAAATGTTTACATTTATTCAGTGAATGAAAACTAAAAGAAGGTGCTATGTCTTATTCGAGAAAGAAAACTCTAATTTTGCTGTTTCATTATTCCATTATTATCATTTTTCTAATATAGATCAGAGAGAGAAGCTTGAAAATAGAGAAAACTGGGAATCAGATACTCATAAATTAGGTCACATACAGTGAAGACAAGAAAAGAAAAGGTGTCTGCTAAATAATTTCTCTACCGTGAAGCATCTTATTTTTTTTGTTTGTTTTCGGTACGGGGGCCTCTCACTGTTGTGGCTTCTCCCGTTGCGGAGCACAGGCTCCGGACGCGCAGGCTCAGCGGCTATGGCTCACGGGCCTAGCCGCTCCGCGGCATGTGGGATCCTCCCAGACCGGGGCACGAACCCGCGTCCCCTGCATCAGCAGGTGGACTCTCTACCACTGCGCCACCAGGGAAGCCCCTGAAGCATCTTAATAACACTGTCTTTGCCCTACCTGCTGACAACTCTGGTTTAGGGTCTAGATGTGGAACATAATTCAGATGATGTAATTATTACACATGATTCAAATCTCAAAAGTTCCAAAAGGATACATGAGGCAACCAGTGCTGCCACTTTCTTATGTATCATTTCAGACAGGTTGTTTACTGGCAAACTCGTACATTTGGGGGTGGGGGGTGCTCAGAAGGGTGCAAACTGTGAGGTAAATTATGGCATGGTTTAACAATCTCTAGAAAATAGCCAGTGAGAAATATTTATTAAAATCCCATGCAGAGTACTCTTACAACCCATTAATAAGGAGACAACCGCACTTACAAATGAGCAAAAGATTTGAATACACGTTTCACCAGAAAAATATATAGGAATGGCTAGTAAACACATGAAAATATGCTCAACATCATTAGTCACTAGGGAAATGCAAGTTAAAACCACAGTGAGATACCACTTCACACTCATTAGGGTGGCTGTAATCATAAAGAAAACAGTAAGCTTTGGCAGAGTTACGATAAATAGAAGCCGTCATACATTGCTGCTGAGAATCTAAAATGGTTTGGCTACTTGAAAAGTGTGGCAGTCACCTGAAGTATTAAACGTACCATTATCGTATGACACAGCAATTCCACTTCTAGGTATCTATCTAAGAGAAATGGAAACATGTCCACACAGAGACTTTCACTTGAATGTTCATGGCAGTATTATTCACAATAGCCCAAAAGTAGAAAAATGCAAATGTGTATCAATTGGTGAATTAATAAACAAAATATGGTATACCCTTACAATGGAATACTGTTTGGCAATAAAAAGGAACAAATTGATGACACATACTCTAACAGAGATGAACCTCAAAAACATTTTACTAAATAAAAGTAGCTAGACACATAAGTCCACATATTCCGCTTATAATTAATGTACAGAAAAGACAAATTCATAAAGACAAAGTAGATTTATATTTACCTGAGGCTGTGGGTGGGAATTGGGATTAACTATAAAGGGTTCTTTTAGAACACAAGGGATCTTTTTAGAGTGATGAAAATGTTCTAAAACTGGAGTATTGTGATGCTTGGTAAGTTTATTAAAAATCATTGAGCCGTACACTTAAAGTGGGCCAATTTTGAGATATGTAAATACCTCAACAAAATTGTTTTGTTTGTTTTTTTAACTTTTTTAGTCCTAGGATAGAAAACTGGGGAAGGTGTCCAGCAACTATGGGAATAAGGAAACTAGATAGGATTATTCTTTCAAAGGAATCAGAAACAATCTCTTTGTTCTCAGTGTTAGCAGTAGTTTTAGATAGTGATCAAAGAACACAGACAGGCCTGTAGCCTAGGATCAGTGAAAGAATAAAGGGAAGTAAATAAGTAAAGAAAATTAAAGATAATAAGTGTTAAATATTACTTTGTGCTCTAGAGTCAGATTGCTTGGGTTGTGATCCCAGCTCTGGCTCTGCCATTTACTAGGTATGTGACCTAAAGCCAGGTACTTATCATCTGTGCCTCCTCAGTTTCTTCATCTGTGAAATGGGGATAATAATAGTACGTGCTTCATAGAGTTGATGTAAGGATTAAATAAATCAATAGATGCCAAGTGATCAGTGCATAACAGACATTAGATTTTTTTTTTAACTTCATTATTTTCATCATTATCACCATCATCAGTTGGGCCTGGCAGTCCTGCAGGCCTACTGTGTTTCTCTGGATCCGCCCTTTTCTCTCTACTGGAAATGACTATTTCTGATGTCTGCTAATCTTCGTCCTTCTAATAATTTCATCTCCTCCTTCACAGAGAAAACAGTAGCTATCATCAGAGCTCTCTCTCCTTCCTACCAGGAAGCATTCTGCCTTCCTTCCTGTGCTTTGGATTTTCAGTTCCTGCCTTCTCAGGAACTTTGTACTCTTACCTCGTTTCTCTCACATATTTATCTTCTTTCTCTTCTGTAGCATCTTTTCATTGGAATTTAAACATGCTCAAGTCTTATCTTTAAAAATAGAAGATGAACCTTCCTCAATTCCACCTCTCCCTGCAACTGTTCTTCATCTGTCCCCTTCCCGTCCTCATTGTCTTTTCCTAATCTTCACTCCAAAGGTGTTTCTAGACTCCAAGTCTGTATTTCCTCCCCACCGTTCACACACACCAGTCTAGTCTCTATTCTCATAGTTTCACTGAAATGGATCATTGATAACTTCCATATTGCCAATTAAATTGACATTTTCAGTCTTCATCTTGATACTTTCCACATTACTGAACACTGTTGCTTGAAATATTACACTCTTGGCATCTTTTTTGGTTCATACGCATTCCTTAAGACAAATTTCTCTTTTCTCTGTATTTTCTCTCCCTCCCTGAGACCATCTTATTTATACTTAGGGCTTCACTCACCAGCTGTATGCTTTTGGCTCTCAAATTCATTTTTCTAGCCCTGAGCTCCAGACTCCGAAATCTGTGTACCTGCTCTGCATCTCTACTTAGTTGTCTTAAAGGCACTTTAAATCCAACATATCCAAAGCATAATTAATGATCTTCTCCTCCTAAGTCCTCCTTATGAGCCCCACATCCTCCAAAATACCCTCATTCTCCTTTAGTATTACCTATCTCTGTGAATGGTACCATCATTATTCAGTCGTGTGAGCTAAGGAACACAGGAGTAATTCTTGACACCAGACCTCTTCCTCCACTCGCCATATCCAATCTATCATGTAGTCTTTCAGATTTACCTCTGTCTCCACTGCCTTTATCTCCATCACTGCTTCCCTAGGTGTAAAGTACCATTATCTAATACCTACTTTAATACATAGTCTCCAAACTTGTCTCTTCTCTTTCCTACCTACTTAGACCATTTTAAATTTGACTTTAAAAAATCAAAATACATGCACCTTTTCCCGTTAGTATTACTGGTATTAGTTATGTGAGGGCAAGAGTGCCATCTGAGAATCGCACTAAATTCAGTAAAATCAGTAAGGTTTTTGTTTTTGTTTTTGTTTTTACCATCTTTCTGTTCTACTCTTCACACTAGTTCTTTGATGTTCTAGAGCAAGCCATGTTTCCTCCCAGCCCAGGTTCTTTGCATGTGGTCTTCTGTTTACCTAAAACCTTCACCTTCTATCCCCATCCCATTTCCTAGAACTCCTGTTTGTATTTAGATGTCAGTTCAGACAACGCTTCCTAAGGGAGCTCTTCCCCCCAAGTCCCCACAACGTATGGCATCCCTCTGGTGTATATCCTTACAGCGCCCTGTACCCTTCCTCAGAGTACTTGTCAAAGTTTTAACTCTGTTGTCATTTCTCTCATTATTTGATAGCATCCCTGACTAGACTGAAGCTTGAAGAGTGTGTTGAGCAGTGTCTGGTTTTGCCAACGCTGTATTCCCCAGCACCTAGTGAAAGTAACCAACATGGCAGATACTCAGTACTCTTATATTGACGTCTTCAATTATGTTAGTGTCAAATCTTAGTGGATTTAGTGGGTTTTGTTTTGTTTTGTTTTGCGGTACGCGGGCCTCTCACTGTTGTGGCCTCTCCCGTTGCGGAGCACAGGCTCCGGACACGCAGGCTCAGCGGCCATGGCTCACGGGCCTAGCAGCTCACGGGCCTAGCTGCTCCGCGGCATGTGGGATCTTCCCGGACCGGAGCACGAACCCGTGTCCCCTGCATCGGCAGGCGGACTCTCAACCACTGTGCCACCAGGGAAGCCCGATTTAGTGGTTTTTGATTCATTTTGTCTCTAGATTGATTTTGTATTCTCTACTTTTGTTGATTTTGTTGAATTTCGTAGTGTAATTTTCCCATGGTGATATTTTTTCTTCTGTTTCTGAATTATTGAGACTGCCTCTCTTTTGCCTATATATAACTTACACTAGTTTATTGATGGAAATATTGGTAAATTATTAAGTCACATCTTAAATGGTCTAGGAAAGCTTTATGTTTAAAGAAATTCTAGTGGAAGCCATTTTGCAATACAGTTTTCCACTATTATGTCAAATTTTTTAAAGTGTAATTTTTATTTTTGCATTATCATTTTCCTAGGGCAGGCACATTTGTGATTGTTTCTATAAAAGTTAATGGAAAAGTTATTTTATTTCTTTGATTCTACGGTGATTTTTTTTCAAAGTGACTGCTTTGTACTGGATATAATCTCTCTTGAAATGACTGCTTTTACTGGATATAATCTGTCACTTTCATTTTACATAGCAGATGGTGGCTACATTAGAAAAAAGGTTTTTGGTTTTTTTCAGATCAGAATCTTAACAATTTATCTGTTGGTTTCATATGACTTTTATTAGCAGAAGACGTATTTATATATTCTGTGTATAAACATAGTTATACAGAAGGTGTTTTTAAGCTTAGGTTAATAGTTTAACTTATATTTGCAGCTCTAGTAAACGCCAGAGCCATGTGACCTTGCGGAAAAGACAGTTATTTGTTCTAGTTGGGTTATATCCCTGATAGTGATGTGAGCACAGCTGGTGGAGGATGGTGTTTCTGTGAGTCTCAGAAAATCCTTTGTCTTGTGTGGCTCTAATGCTCGAGGGACACACTTCACTTTGCTTTTACCGAAATAGTCGACAGTCAACCCTGCTGGAGCTGATGAAGTATAAAGTGCAGTTCCATGCTTTTGTAAACCTGTATAATTGAGGCATTCAAAGCTGTAAAGCAAGAACGAAGGAAAGCTCTGGGCTAAGAAAGCATACACCATTTTTGTATGTAATGATGTTAACTCCGTATTAACAGAGGTCATCTCAGAGCAAGCATGAAGCCGGCTCACATGAAGCTGAGCGACAGAATGAAAGTCAAGGAGTGGCAGAAATCAACATGGCAACTTCGGGTAGTGGTCAGGTAAATAAATTATTTTCTTAATTTTTTTTCAATTAACTATTTAAATATTTAAAAAGGAATACAGAGTTAGATGATTCTCAGAAAGATCTATAAATCTTATCTACTTTCTTAGTCTTGAATGGATATCTCCAGAAGAATTAGGTACCAAAATTCTATGTCGTTTTTCTTTATTATATCTAACAATAATGCTTTCAAAATTTCTAAGTATATTTTATAGCTGTAAATTGTGTGTCTCTGTTTTAGCCTGAAGTGATTTGCGTGAGAAGAATATTTTTGAAAAATAAATACTAAGCTGCATTTTGGTCATATGTGATTTGACCTAGTTATTATTGCTTGTATTTGAATAGGTTTGCTCTTTCTCTGTAGCATTCTTTGCAAAGACATTTTTATGTTTTTAAAAAATGGCCATAAGAACTTATAGTTCTTGTTTTATGTTGCACTTCAAGGTTACATAAATCTAGAAATTTAAATCCTATCACTGAAAAAGATGATTCTAATGCTCATACAGAGTAGAAGCATAGCCTAATGATGTTTACTCTTTTCATCTTTAGCAAAATTATGGACGTCAATTTTTTTTTTTTAATGTAGAACTATTATCTTGTTACGTTGCCATCAGTCTTCTATTAGAGTTTTATTGGAATGCATCCTACTATGACAGTATTTTTCTTTGGAGTGTTCTGTATTCTCCACATTTTTTCAATGAATATTTTATGTTGTAAATGAATCATTTTTTTAAATACAATTTCACTAAGTTAATTTTAAGGAAATTTTCTTACTGTTGATATAAAATATTCCCTTAGTGTCTGTAGGTTACTTTTAATGATACTAGTTATTTTAAAAGAGCCTGCTTCTATTAGTTCATTGAAATTTAAAGCTTAAAATGTCTCATACTTGAGTACTTAAATTTATTTTACTGAGTTAAAACAAAAAGATACTTCATTTTAATATTACTGGTGAGCACTGTAGTGGAGAAAACTCTATAGATGGTAAATTAGGGAAACTATATTTAAATAGCACATTTGGGTTATTTCTTTATGTATTGTTTAGGGAATTCTTTGGGAACAATATGTGTTCCTACACATATGTAGAAAGAAGAAAAGTTCTGTCTTTTTGATAGAAAAAAAATTGTTTGCTTAGGATTAGACCCACTATTAGTGCTTTGGGTCGTATTCCAATTATTATATACTTTAACACCTCACCTATCCAGTAAGCTGGATATTCATTAAAAAAAGAGATCGAATCCCTATCACACTTCTTACATCAGAATTAATTCTAAGTAGATTAGATTTGATGTCAAAAATGAAAACTATTAAAAATACTAAAAGATAAGAAAATGAGGGTAGAATTCTTATAATCATGAAGTGGGTAGGAAACCATAAGAGAAAGGAACAGTAGGTTTTATATAAAAATGTAAAACTTCAATATGCCATAAAATCATAGCAAAGTTACAAGATCAAATTAATGATGCTACAGCTACTCCCAGATCCTAATGTAAGATGAGTGGTATACATCTGTGGGACTGTGATTCAGTTATGCCAAGATTCCTTTAACCTGTCTTAGTAGGATCTACCCATATGACAGCCGCTTGGGGTTTGTTCATTTGCTTTATTATTTGCTCCAGAGACAAAAACCATTGACACTAATTAAAACTGAAAATAATCTTTTTGACTCTCAGGGTCACAGTAGCATGATCTATCAGAGCTCCTTTCCTGGTGCCCTTACCTCTACCACTTTGTGGAAATTCATTCTACCTCACCTGGTTTCCTGCCCACATCCACTCTGCCAGAATGATCTTTACATGAGTAAATCACGCTCTTTGTAAAATTCTTTGTTGGCGTCCCTTGGTTCTTAGAATAAGGTAACCCTTTATTATGACCTGTATAATCTGGCTCCTTCCCAGCGTGTTAGCTTTATGTCACACTTTGCTCTCAGCACTTCTGCTGCGCTGAGCTTTCAGGACCTCACCTTTCCTGGGCTTTCTCCTCTGCAGCCTGTGCACCGTCTGCTCCTGTTCCATGTAGTGCTCTTCTCATCCCACTTCACTCAGTTAACATCGGTTTATATGTGTCTGAGCTTAAGCATGACTTTCTCAAGAGGCTTGAACTGTTCACATCCCATTATTAAAGGCTGTCCTAGCTTGTTCTTCTCCTTTGCAGACCACATTTGCAGTTTTATGTTTATTTCTGTGATTATTTCTCTTTTCCCCAGTAGACTGTAAGCTCCAGAAGGGCAAAGATCCTTCCCAGTTTTATCCATTTTTATATCCCCACAATCCCTGATAAATAGTAGATAACAACAATAAATACATGTAGGTTGGAAGGAATGACTAACATCCCTTCTAGAAATAAGGTTTCTTGACCTGTGATTAATCTCCGCTAGAAGCTAAATGAAGAGAGAAAGCTAAAAGTAAATTATACAGATCAGACCCCTGTTTGCTTAGTATATAACTGTGTGTGTAATTCATTTATGAATTGATCCTCAGCTTTTCTGTTTAATGTTTAGAACCAGATCTCCAGTGATATAACCAGTAAGTAGTAATGAACTTCAACAAAGAGTGGGAAAGAGAGAAAATGGTAGGAGGACCTTTTTTGCTGCTAGTAATGTGTTTTTAAACATTTTATTATGGAAAATTTCAAATATATACAGAGGCAGACAGAATAGTATAGTAATCTACATGTACCCTATCTACTTGCCCTCCCATTTTATTTTTGGAAAAGATCCCAGACATCATTTCTTGCATAAATACTTCACTGTGTATTTCCAAAAGATAAGAACACATTTTGGGGGGACTTCCCTGATGGTGCAGTGGTTAAGATTCTGTGTTCCCAGTGCGAGGGGCTTGGGTTCAATCCCTGGTCAGGGAACTGGATCCCACATGCATGCCACAACTAAGGAGCCCGTGTGCTGCAACGAAGACCTGGCACAACCAAATACATTTTTTTAAAAAAGGAATACTTTTTTTTAATTGCAGTATGGTTGATTTACAATATTGTTAGTTCCAGGTGTACAGCAAAGTGATTCAGTTATACATATATTTTTTTCCAATTCTTTTCCCTTATAGGTTATTACAAGAAATTGAATATAGTTCCCTGTGCTATACAGTAAATTCTTGTTGTTTATCTAATTTATATATGTGGAGATGTGTATCTGTTAATCCCACACTCCTGTTTCATCCCTCCCTCCCTTTCCCCTTTGGTAACCATAAGTTTGTTTTCTGTGTCTAAGATTACTTTTTTTAAAATTGAAGTATAGCTGATTTACATTAGTTAGTTTCAACTGTACAGCAAAGTGATTCAGTAATTTTTTTTTCAGATTATTTGTATCTGTTAATCCCATACCATTAATCTGTCCTTTTCTACTTCCCCTGTGATAACCATAAGTTTGTTTTCTGCATCTATGAGTCTGTTTCTGTTTTGTATATAGATTCATTTGTATTATTTTTTAGATTCCCCCATATAAGTGATATCATATAATATTTGTCTTTCTCTGTCTGACTTGCGTAACTTAGTATGATATTCTCTAGGTCCATCCATGTTGCTGCAGGTGGCAGTATTTCATTCTTTTTTGTGGCTGAATAAAATTCCATTGTATCTTCTTAAACTGATCATCTGTTGATGGGCACTTGGGTCGTTTCCATGTCTTGGCTATTGTAAATAGTGCTGCTGTGAACATTGGGGTGTATGTATCTTCTTGAATTAGAGTTTTCCTCTTTTCTGGATTTATGCCCAGGAGTGAGATTGCTGGATCATATGGTAGCTCTATTTTTAGCTTTTTAAGGAACCTCCATACTGTTTTTCACAGTGGCTGTACCAATTAACGTTCCCACTAACAGTGTAGGAGGGCTCCCTTTTCTCCACATTCTTTCCAGACTTTTTAATGATGGCCATTCTCCAGTGTGAGGTGATACCTCATTGTGGTTTTGATTTGCATTTCTCTAATAATTAGCAATGTTGATCATCTTTCCATGTGCTTGTTGGTCATCTGTATGTCTTCTTTGGAGGAATGTCTGTTTAGGTCTTCTGTCCATCTTTTGATTGGGTTGTCTGTTTTTTTTGATATTAAGTTGTATGAGTTGTTTGTACATTTTGGATATTAACCCTTTGTCAGTCGCATCATTTGTGCATATATTTTCTCCCAGTCCGTAGGTTTTCTTTGTTTTGTTGATGGGTTTTTTGGTTTTTCTTTGCTGTGTGAAAGCTTTTACGTTTGATTAGGTCCCATTTGATTATTTTTGCTTTTATTTCTTTTGCCTTGGGAGACTGATCTAAGAAAATATTGCTATAATTTATGTCTGAATGTTTGCCTATGTCTTCTACTAGGAGTTTTATGGTGTCATGTCTTGTATTTAGGTCTTTAAACCAATTTGAGTTTATGGTGTGATGGAGTGTTCTAACTTCTTTGATTTACATGTAGCTGTCCAGCTTTCTGAACACCACTTGATGAAGAGACTGTCTTTTCTCCATTGTGTATTCTTGCCTCCTTTGTCGAAGATTAATTGACCGTAGATGTGTGAGTTTATTTCTGGGCTCTTTATTTTGTTCCGTTGGTCTATATGTCTGTTTTTGTGCAAACACCATACTGTTTTGATTACTGTAGCTTTATAGTATTGTCTGAAGTCCCAAAGCAATCTACAAGATTTAATGCAATTCCTATCAAAATGCCCATGACATTTTTCACAGAACTAGAATAAATAATACTAAAATTTTTATGGAACCACAAAAGACCCAGAATTGCTAAAGCAAACCTGGGGAAAAAGGACAAAGAACAGTTTTTTAAAATATATAACTATAGTGCCATTATTACACTGCCAAAGAAATTAACAGTAATTCCTTAGTAGCATCAGATATCTAGTCAGTATTCAAATTTGCAATTGTTTCATGAATGTCATAATTTTTCAGTTTATTTGACTTGGGCCAGATAAGGTTCGTGCACAGAGATTGGTTAATATGTCTTTGAAGCCTCTTTTAATCTATAGGTTTCCTCTTTGTCTCTCAGTTTTTTGCTATGTTTGTTGACTAACCAAAGTTATTTGTTTTCTAGTGTTTTCCATAGTCTGGATTTTGCTGATAACATCTCCATGGTGAAGTTTGACATGATCCTCTATCTTCTGTATTTCCTATAAATTGGTATTTAGATCTAGAGATGTGATCAGATTTGGTTTCAAGGCCCCCCCCCACTTGTTTTTGGACAAGACTTTTTCATAGATGTCATTGTGGTCTTCCATCAGGAAGCACAAAATGTCTGGTTGTCTCTATTTTGTGGTATTAACAGCCATTGATACTTAATGCCTAGCTCCATTAATTCATTAGGGGTTACAGAATTAGCTGTAGTATTTCTGTATAGAGAAACATCTCCTTATCTACTGTTTGACTACTTCCAGATACAGTTTGTATGAAAAAAGGCAAGGCAGGGGGAGTGGTTGCTTCTTCCTCCTCTTATGTCAGATTTCATGGTGAGCTGGAGACTGTTGCTACCTTTATGGTGAACCCTTTTGAGTCACTTTGTAAAGTGAGCAAGCAGAGGATAGAAGAGGGGTTCCAACCCAGCAAGTGTAATTGAAATTGACTGTATCCCAGTTTTGCTAATTTAACTGCCAGGCATAGTCCTTCTAGGGTCCCTCAGCAAACATTTGAGTGCCTGTAATGGCAATGGATATTTAAGGGTGAGTAAAGGGGAATCAGAAGATAGATGCTTGATTCTAATATGTAGTGAAAAGGAATTGTATTTACTTGGAGGGGTCCCCGCCAGACAATTCATCTTATCCCCACCTCTCTGCTCCTTAGCCCATTTTCCACTCTGCTGTTAACTTTCTCCCCCAGCCCTTTTACCTGAAAGATAATATAAAACTCATCACTGTTCAGGATCTGTTTACTAAGGATCTGCATTATGCCAAGGCTGTTGTGAACCCTCGGGTGTGGTGGTGGGCTAGGTAGATGCTACCTTGTCCTCAAGAAACTTATCATCTAGAAGTAAGACAAATGAGCATTTTCCACAAAGTGTGTTAAGTACTATGAAAGGGCAAGTACGTAGCGCTACAGCACTTAACCTAGTGTTAGGGTGATTTTCATCCTAGAGGAAGTTACAAATTAATTTATTCTGACACCGTAATAATGATTGGGTAAATTAGGTACAGTAGTCTAGGTGAAAGACGATGGTGGCCTGGGAGTTAGGGAAGAATTGATAGATGTGAGAGAGTCATTTGGTCAGCAAATATCTGAGTATCGGAGAGGATTTAGAAACTATAATCCATAAGGGTTAGTGTCAGATGCGAGGGCTGAGGAGGAAGGAGAAGTCAGGAATGGCTTCCAGGTTTTTGTCATAGGCAGCTACAAGGATGGTGATGTATTTCAGTGCTAACACTAGATGAGGAACAAGTTTGCGAAGGAAAATAATCTAGTTTCAAAAATGTTAAGTTTCAAGATGTTCATTCTGAGACAATGAAGCAGAAATGTCAAGTAGGCTATTAGATAGTGGGTTTGGAATCAAAGAGAAGAGTGAAAAATGTGATAATTCAAGGTACGGGAGATTTTTATATCCCCTGTGATTATAGAACGAGAAGATGAAGACCTGGGCTAAAAAAATCCCAAAGCAAGGGAATAACATTGTTGTTCCAAAGAGGAAATAGTTAATATCCACCATTGACTGTAAGGACTTGAAAATTTTCCTTTAGGTTTCACCAAGAAAAGAACTTCAGGGCTTCCCTGGTGGCGTAGTGGTTGAGAGTCCACCTGCCGATGCAGGGGACACGGGTTCGTGTCCCGGTCCGGGAAGATCCCACATGCCGCGGAGCGGCTGGGCCCGTGAGCCATGGCTGCTGAGCCTGCGCGTCCGGAGCCTGTGCTCCACAACGGGAGAGGCCACAACAGTGAGAGGCCCACGTACCGCGAAAAAAAAAAAAACTTCAGTGCTGATCTTAGCAAGAGCCGTTTCATTGGCTTTCTTCTCTACCATGTGATATTGGAGTGAGTTGAGGTTTAAATTGGAAGGTTAAAAAGTAGAAGAGAGCAATTTTAGCTAACTCAAAAAGTCTGAGTGTGAACTGCCCAAGAGAGAAAAGGCCATTAACTGACACAGTAGAGATTTGAGAGATTATTTTTCTTTTTATAAAATAGGAGAGATAAGCATATTTGAATGGTAATGGGAAGGAGCCAGTAGAGAAAAAGATTGAAGGTCCAAAAGAGCAAAGAGAAATGGGGAGGGAAAGGATCCAGAGCACACATGAAGGGACGTGCCTTAGGTAGCAGAAGGGGTGCCTCTGAAGCAATAGCAGGAGAAGATGGAGATGGGTGTGGAGGCAGGTAATTTTGTCAGTTTGGTGGCAGCAAGTTTGAGGAATTTTCGTCTGATGGCTTCTGTTTCTCTGTAAATTAGAAGGTAAAATTATTTGTGGTAAAGGAGACATATCCAAAATAGCCACTGTGAGCAAAGAAGGGAGAGCTGACTAGGGAAACACAAGGATTACAGATGGAGGGCTAAGGACCCAGGTGTATTGGTGACCATAAATGTTATATGGGCAGTACCCTGGAGAATTGTGCGATATTCTCACATGCTCAAATTTCTCAAATACTGCTCAGCAGTCCATATTAGGGTGTAGAGAAAACAGGCAGTTGGATTCATCTACAATTGCAATGTTTCCAGGCAGGTGGGATGGAATAGCCATGGGGCAAAGATATTGAAAACTGACAAGAGAATTACGGAAGTGATGGACCACGAAAAATTTCAAGGTGGAGTATATAGAGCCATCCATGCGCTGGACATTCCAATCATTTTAAAGACACTTTCTTGGGGAAGGTTAAAGGAGATTGCCAGAAGAATAGGTTTTCAGAGTTACCACAAGATAACTAAATGCATTATTCAGAGATGGTACATTTTAGGGTGATGGAAATGGTCTAGGATACAGCCATAGATGTCAGTGACTAAAATGGAGTAGAGGAGAAAAACATCACTGAAGATACCAGAGAACTGAGAGACCACGGTTTTGAATGGGGCGTAAGTTACCCAGAATGGTGGCAGTAATTGAAGTAGAAGGAGGCCAGTGACCCTTGTGGCAAAGTTGTTTAATGATTGAAGACAGTGATTGGGTGGTTAGTAGGTGATAGCACTGGGGAAAGGGAAAAGTGATTATAACACAAGGAGATTTGGGGCTATTACCGGAAGGTGGAGAAATAATAGTTTCAAAGTGATGTTGAAGAGTGAGGAAAACATAGGCTTATGCTACCTCCTGACGCCAAAGTACATGGGATATTGGAGAGAGGGCTGCAGGGGGAGGTGGTGTCCAATAAGAGCTAGGTTTCAGTTAATGAAATGAAAGGAGCATTATGTGAAAAGTTGAGGAGGTGTGGGTATTTATGGAGCATGGAACCTAAATTTCACAAGGAAGTTTGGATAGGAAAGAAAATAGTAGGAAATAGTGTCTCACACACGTTTTAAGGCTGAGAGTGGGAAATGATATGTTTTTGGACTTATTATGTTTTTGAACACTGAGCAAGGCTGATTTAGTGGATGTAAAATATGGCTGATTTAATAGGTCTTGAGTTTGAGAGAGAGTTAATGATGCTCATTTCTTCAGAATTTAGTCATGGGTTGGGTGGGAAATACTTCTTAGGAAGGTACCATTTCTTGCAGGTTACCATTTCTCTGGTTCCTCTGAAAGGTGTCGGTGCAGGCATAGCCATAATAAAAGGGCGCAGGAAAGATTCTCAGGGCTCGAGTTCTAGGCCTATAGGTAGTGTGGGTATGGGAATGTTCTCTTGGAATCTCCTTATAGGAAATGCATCTGGATTTCTAGCTAGAGAGTTTGGGAGAACAGAGCGGTGAGTGTCCCAAAATCAAGGAGCTGTATAGAAAGGTACGGAGACTAAAGCTTAAAGATGATTTGGTATCTACACTGAAATGAATGTCCGGAACATGTTTTAGTGTGGACATGGGTTTTCCCTTGTTTTGTAGTTTAACCTCTTATATCTCTTTTGTTTCAAACAATGTGTTAATTATCTATTGCTGCTTGACAATTTTAGCAAAATCAGCAAACATTTATTGTTGTTTCTGTAGGTCAGGAATCCTGGTGCAGCTTAGCCTCTGGTTCAGGGTCTCTCACAGGCTGCAGTCACGGTGTTAGCTGGGGCCGCAGTCATTTCAAGACTTGACTCGGGGAAGATGTGCTTCTAAGCTCACTCATATGGCTGTTGGCAGGCCTCATGTCCTCAGGCTGTTGGCCAGTGATATCATGTCCTTGCCACCAGGGTCTCTACAAAGGGCGTTTCACAACGTAGCATCTGGCCTCCCTCAGAGAGCACAAGAGAGGGTGCCCAGGATGGAAGCCACAGTCTTCGTAACCTTATCTTGGAAGTGACTTCTCATCACGTCTGCAGCAGTCTGTCCACTAGAAGCCATTCACTAAATCTAGCCCACAGTCAAAGGCAGGGCGATTACATAAGGGTGTGAATACCAGGAAACAAGGATCATTAGGGATTGTGTTAGATCCTCACTACCAGAAACAGTAAAAATATTTAGGTATCCTCAAAGACGGTATGTTTGGAACTTCCCTGGTGGTGCAGTGGTTAAGAATCCACCTTCCAATGCAGGGGACACAGGTTTGAGCCCTGGTCCACGAAGATCCCACATGCTGTGGAGTAACTAAGCCCGCACACCACAACTACTGAGCCTGCACTCTAGAGCCCGCGAGCCACAACAAAGACAAGCCACTGCAATGAGAAGCCTGTGCACCACAATGAAGAATAGCCCCTGCTTGCCACCACTAGAGAAAGCCTGCGCACAGCAACGAAGACCCAACATGGCCAAAAATAAATAAATTGATTAATTAATTTTTTTTTAAAAAAAGACAGTATGTTTGCTTCAGGATAAGGAGTCATTCCCCTTCTACTGTAGAACAAGAGAGGCCCCTTGCACACACACACACACACACACACACACGTTCTTCCTGACCTTTGCTTATGCTTCTGCCTCGTCTGGGCTGCCCTGTGGCTGACTCTCCTTTTTATTATCTAAACTCTTCCTCGTAGTTTAAAATCAGATAGCACTTTACTCTGTACTCCCAAGACTGAGTATATGCCATTCCTGTGTGTGCGTGTGGCCTCTGTCAAAGCACTTACTACTGTATATTTACATGTTGAGCAACCTGTCTAGAGTCTGTGTGCGGTGAGGATGGGACTATCTTATTCACTTATATCCCTCGTGACTAGCACTGTACCGAGAAAGTAGCAAGAGCTCAGTAAATGTTTGTTGTTTGGTTGCATGTGAGTTGAAATACCATTATAGAAGCACCCAGTAGCTAGTGGCAGTGGGAAGAGTTGCCGGATGTCTACCTCTGCTGCCTGTTCTCCCTACCCTGAGGGGTACTAACCTGCTGCTCCAAATTGAGAAGTATCCCTAGAGGACTAACCAGCATAAAGCATCCAGACCCACAGAAGGAGTAGAGACTAGAAAGGGTAGCCACTCTGAGACTCTGTTCTAGTATTCTTAATCTAACCCTAGATTTCCCTACGTGGGTGTGAATAAGTGGGTCTTCATGCTTTTATATGGGGAGACATAAAAAAGACCTCTCAAGTTGCAACTTCTTAAAATCATCTTTACTGAGGAAAGACTAACATACTCATTTTAAATATACAGTTAAATGAATTTCACATTTACAGTTTTTTTCTACAGTTACATTTACAAATGTAATTTTCTCTTAAAACTTTTTTTTTTTAATAGCCATTCTGACAGGTGTGAAGTGATACCTGGTTTTGATTTGTATTTCTGTAATAACTGGTGATGTTGGGCATCTTTTCATGTGCCTGTATGTCTTCTTTGGAGAAATGTCTGTTCAGGTCTTCAGGTCATTTTTTGATTGGGTTGTTTGTTTTTTTGATACTAAGTCATATGAGCTGTTTATATACTTCGGATATTAATCCCTTGTCAGTCACATCATTTGCAAATGTTTTCTCCCATTCTGTAGGTTGTCTTTTGTTTTGTCTTTGGTTTCCATTGCCATGCAAAAGCTTTTAAGTTTAGTTGGGTTCCATTTGTTTATTTTTGCTTTTATTTCCTTTGCCTTAGGAGACAGATCCAAAAAAATATTACTACAGTTTATATCAGAGAGTATTCTGCCTATATTCTTTTCTAGCATGCTTTCCATATTTATCCCTTTACACAGACTCTTCCATCATTTTTCCAAAATCCAAGGCCTACCTTTAAGTATAACTTATCTTATTCAGTCTTTAATAGTTCTTAAGCAAGTAGTTATTTCTTTCTGTTTTCCCTCAGTATTTTATGCATTCTTCTTACTAAGTGCTCATGATATCTCAGTGCCTTTCTCCAATAGAGGTTTCAAGCAGTCTTTTTTCTACTCTGAGCTCCTGGAGAACTTGGTCTGTACAAAATTTACAGTTAGTTTTGTGGTAATTTAGAGCATTTCGTCACTCATTGGAGCTTTCTACCAATCAATTTATATTTAACTGAATGTAGTTTCATGCCTTTTGATTTGTGAAAGAATATTACTCTTAGAATTTCTGCAGTGTTCGGTTACTTCCACATTGTACTTTAACTGTCTTTTGCAACAGTCTTTTTTTCCTTCAGTGTTTCTCTAAACTCTACTTGTTTATAGGTAAAAATATTCATTTTGAGCAGTTATAATGTTCACACTTTTAATGGTATATTTAGCTGTTTACCCTAAAGACAGTTCATTTGGAGTACCTTAACATGAAGTTAGCTGTATTTATCTATAATCTAAATTATACTGTCTGTAATTTGCTTAATTTCTAGGGTTCAACTGCACGAATAGATCACGAAACAGCCAGTGTTTTGAGTTCTAGCAGCACACATTCTGCTCCTCGAAGGCTGACAAGTCATCTGGGAACCAAGGTAATAGATTATAAGCACTGAGCACTCCCTGTGACTTATGCCTCTGTGCCTTGCCTGCAGTGGCACACACCTCCGCTTCCCAGCCCACTGAAAAATGACCGTCAGAGTCCTAGCCAGCCTTCAGAAATCTTCTTGGGCTTTCCTTCTTTACAAAACATTTTCTGATTTCCAGGGTCCTCTCACCTCCCCATGCAGTCTGTCTACCTCCTTTGAATCACTACAGTTGGAGCACAGGGACTGTTTTTTATCCTTTGCAGCATCGAGCACAGAATCTGCACATAATGAGTGTTTAATAAATACTTAGTGGATGGAAAAATCATTGAAATTGAATGTTATCCTATTCACTGCTGATAAGTGAGTTTTCTTAGGGTCTCGTAGATGTTAGTAAATATTTTGGGGGACTTGAGAATAGTATGTTTGAAAAGAAAATAATTATTTTATTATTGTTAAAGCCGGAGGCTTTACTATTATATGAACAAAGATGAAATTCTAATATTACTAAGCAGTATATTTTCAGTTAAATCTAAATAATTCCACTAGTTGTTTTCACAGCATACTCTACATAGTCTTTCTTTACTTTAATAATATAGTGGCTCTTAGGAAAAGCATTACTGAAATAACTAATGTCGATTTAAGAAATGAATTTTAGAGTATCAATGGTATTGTTAATATGAAACTTAATCCTTTTAATAACTCACAATAGTTACTACTTGGGACCGCTAGGATGCCAGTAACTGCTGGGAGTTGAATGTTTATTATCTCATCTTCTCGAAAATCCTTTGAGGTATTCTTGCCCCTCTTTTTAAAATGAAAATACTGAAGCCAAAAAAAGATTCAGACAGTTGTCATGTAAATAAATTGGAATTCAACCCCAGATCTGTCCAACATCAACAAGTAGTTTTCACTATAAAGAAAATGTTTAATATTCAGCAGTACTATTGCATGAAAACTGGCAGCTAGAATACCATTTCCTTTTGAAGTGATTTATGCATGATAATATTAAGACCTTACTACATTTTTGAATGCCAGTTACTGTGCCATACATGTGTTATTTTATTTAATCTTCACAAAGAAAACCCTATTGGGTAAATTTCTCCATTTTGCAGCTGAGACAACTGGGCCTCAGAGAATTCAAATAACTTGGTCGTGTCACACAGCTCACTTGTAAATGGTGGAGTCAGAATTTGAAAGACTATTTATCCACAGTTCTGTACTGCCTTCCTAATAAAACTTTCATATCTAAGGGTAGTGTGTGTCTACACATTTAGAGTAGAGTTTCTCAGCCTCAGCATTATTGGCTGGATAATTCCTCATTGCATTGTGGGATGTTTAGCAGCATCCCTGGTCTTTTCCTACTAGATGCCCGAAGCTTTTCCTCCTGCAGTTGTGACCGCCAAAAATGTCTCCAAGACGTTGCCAAAAGTGTCTCGGCGTGGCTAAAATTGCCCCTGGTTAAGAACCACTAATTTACAGATATGATACATTTATGTAATAGCCTCTACTTTTATGTAATAGCTCTCACTTTAAAATGAGGTTGATCACAGTGCAGGAATACTGGGTACTGTTTCCTGTTTCTAATCTGCTTCTAAGTAAATTCTTAGAATTTATGGTCAGGGAGTAATTGATGCTTACCAGCTGCTTTTAAAAAGAAATTGAATAAGAATCCTGGCTTTGTATCCCTGTATGATCAGAGCATTCTTTTTATAACAAAATATGTTTACATGTATAAGGGAGAAATCATAACTTTAACAATATTATACAGTAAGTCCCCTACATATGAACCTTCAAGTTGTGAACTTTCAAAGATGCGAATGTATTGTAAACCTATTACAGTATAGTACTGAATACCAATTGTGTTTGTTGGGTCCCTGGGCTAGCTTTGTTGGACTTATGAACAAATTGGACTTGTGAACGTGCTCTCAGAATGGAACTTGTTCATACGTAGGGGACTTACTGTACTTTTAATCTGGTGAGGGTTAGCAATTGCTGAGAGCTGGTACTTAGTAAATAATAATTGCTGAAAAATATTTTCTCTTTATTGATTATGGTTGTAGATTAAAAATTAAAATTTTAAATTGTGTAAAGAATTTAGATAAACCACATTTCTGACTCTGTGTGTGTGTTGGTGGGGGTGGGTATGTGTGGTGCGGGGGGAGATGTGAGAGAGAGAGAGAAATCAGTTGATTGTCATTCATCATAATCAGTGGATTATCACCAGCTGATCCAGACAAACAGCAATTTGGGTTTATGCAAGAACCTACTTTCTCTTTTTCAACACTATGTACTACCACTACTAATATTTACTCATAAACAAGTTGGTGATGATTATATTATATGGATTTTGAAATAACGCTCATTACTTCATCCTGGAAAGGGGTTTTTGTTTTTGTTTTTTGTTTTTTTTTTGTTTGTTTTTGTTTTTGTTTTTGTTTTTAATGAGTTACAATAAATATCCCATTCATCACTTCATTGGTGTTGGCTTTTGGATATTAAAGTCATAATTTTGTTTCTAAACTCATTTGGCCCACAGGTGGAAATGGTGTATTCATTGTTGTCAATGCTTGGTACTCATGATAAGGATGATATGTCGCGAACTTTGCTAGCTATGTCTAGCTCCCAAGACAGCTGTATATCCATGCGACAGTCTGGATGTCTTCCTCTCCTCATCCAGCTTTTACATGGCAATGACAAAGACTCTGTGTTGTTGGGAAATTCCCGGGGCAGTAAAGAGGCTCGGGCCAGGGCCAGTGCAGCACTCCACAACATCATTCACTCACAGCCTGATGACAAGAGAGGCAGGCGTGAAATCCGAGTCCTTCATCTTTTGGAACAGATACGAGCTTACTGTGAAACCTGTTGGGAGTGGCAGGAAGCGCATGAACAAGGCATGGACCAGGACAAAAATCCAAGTATGTTCCGTATGGTGCATGTTACAAAGCAAATGTAAAAGTTTTTGAAATGAAAACTTTAAATTAGGATGGTGTCTTTATGAATAGGCCTGGGAAATTCATATTAGCCATCTACACTGCTAACATAGTTTAAAGCTTAATTTCTCTAGAAAAAGTTAGCAAAGGAAAATGTTATGTGTACTACAGTGCAACCACAAAAGAACAGAAAATCAAGACAGAGTCATAGCATAGCAGATCTAGAAAGAACTTGAGCGATTATGTCCTCCATCTCTTGAGATTAAGCTAAAGAAAGTGACTTTACATAAGTTCCTTCAGTTGTTAGTGACCAACCCATAATCTCTTACATTTGCATATCACTCTACTCAGTGGATACAGAGCTGTGTTATGTATGTTATTTGATCCTTACAACAACCTTGTGAAGTAGGAAGGGAAGATATCATCTCCATTTTACAGATGAAGAAACTGAGGCTCAGAGAGGCTAAAAGACTTGCCTGTGGCCTCACAGCTAGTGGGTGGTGGAGCCAGGATCAGAGGTCAGATCTCCTGACTCTCAGCCCAGTGCTCTTCCTACTGCACCATCCTGCTTCAGGCCATGGGGCCCCAGTTGCTGGGGTGATCAGCCTCCCAGCTCTTTGCTCAGGGAGAAACCCTTGGCCACCAGCCCCTCTCCCTCAGGAGCAGGGAACATGGGAGTTGGGACCTTTGGGGACATAATTTACTTCATTCCTGTAGCAAGAACCAAAAGCAGTAAGTATATAAGGTAAGACCTTCCTTTCACCTGATAAGAACACACACATGCGCACACACACATGACAAAGGACTATTGTATCAGTATCTTGATTTCGGGAGTAGGAGAAAGAGTGATGATGAGAACATGATCTATAAAGATTTAGCAGATTTTTTTTAGGTAGGTATAAAAGTGAATTTATTTAAAATTTAATAGTTTTCAAGAATAGAGTACAGCAGAAATGTCCTTTATATCTATTTGTCCTAGGGATGAGGAGAACTATAAGATGCTTTACTGGAAGAACATTGTCTTTCTGGATTGTTTTCTTTGTCCACAATTATATAATGACTCGCATTTTGTGCTCTTAATACCTACTCTCAGAAAAGTTAAATAGAATAAATATTATTACTTCTGAAAAATAGACTTGCTTTTTAAATTTTTATTTCAAGTAACAGTTTTGAAACTTTGTGCATAGTATTAAATGTGCAGGTACATTTTCTTGGACACCTTGTCTATAAATTTTTGTTTACTATCTGGTATCTGTATAGTAAGCTTTCTATACTAGGTTTATACTAGGTTTCTCTACTACATTTGTATACAGCCACATGCCTTTAAGTTTAAATAGAGATTGTAAATAAAAAGTTTTATACCAAAATGTTTTTATTGTTTCATATAGCCAATATAATTTTTAAGTTATTATTTGAATTATAGCATAAACCTGCATGGGACCAGCAGACTTGGTCAAAGGCTGATGAGAGGTAGACATTTTTGTGGAACCAAGAAAAACCCTTACGTTTTCCTTTCCATGTTTGTAGTATATATTCATCTCTTTAGCAAATACTTGTTGATTCACTAAACTGCTATGCATTAGGGATGTATTAGTGAGCCCTGAGTATTTTTTAAGTATAATAAACATCACTACTTTTGAGAAAACAAAGCATTATGGTTTATGTCAATTTTATCTTTCAGTGCCAGCTCCTGTTGAACATCAAATCTGTCCTGCTGTGTGTGTTCTAATGAAACTTTCGTTTGATGAGGAGCATAGACACGCGATGAATGAACTTGGTAAGACAAAATGTTCCTCAATGCCATAGAAGAATACTAAAGATTTTTCATCATTGTTGAATTAGGATATAAGGCCAGTAACTTTTATTACCATCTGCTTCCTCCTTGTAGCAAATGACTATACTCTGGTTTCCAGGGGAGACAGTGTCCTAAGTGGCAGAAACTGCTACCCTTGTAACCTAACTTGGATTTTTAAAATGTTAGCCAAAGGTTGGAAAAAATACTAAACGGTCCATTCTTGCCCCTATCGTCAAGGCAGACCCTGGGTGACAGTTGATGGGGAGGGTAATTTGAATTGTTTTGAGACGTGGGGCTACGTAATTATTCTTGAACTCAGTCACTTCTGAAAGACATCAGAAGGAATTATTATTAAGATTCTCATTTATCTTCATGGTTATCTGTACTTTACTGGATTTTCATGATAAGCAGCGTGGTATCTCTGAAACTGATTAATACGGAAAAGCATTATGCTCTGATTTATGTTAGAAACATTCCATTAATTGTGGAAGGGTTACTCTTAGGTATGTGTTCTCACATACTCTAAACCTTATATAACCTGCATTTGTGCCCCCCATTTTTCATGTAATGGTTTTTCTTTGATTTCTAGGTTCATTTTGCACATGTGGTATTTATAAGTTGCATCATGCTGAGCCATCTCATGTGAACTGGATCGCTCTAGTCGTGCCACAAGCAAGAACCATACACTGAGTTTCCATCTTAGTGTAGCTGTGCCCTTGCTTTTTGTGCCGGTTATGCTACATTTCATTCAAGCCCCCACTGTGTATTCCTGCCACCCCTCATCATTATCATTCATCACTTATCTTCAAAGTGACAAAGTCATGACACTCTTAAACACAGAGAACCTGAACGGCCAAAAATGAGTGTTGTCTCCTTCAGAGTCATCACTTTGGGAGGCTGTGTACTTTGTGATTTCCGCCTGCCCTCCAGCCATGCTTTTCTTCCCACAGGCCCTAGCAGTCGGCCCACTTGATTCTCTTTCCTTCCCCCATGCCCCCAGCCTCCTGTGAAACTGAGTACGAGCTTATGAGTTCTCCCCTCCTCAGTACTGCCTCAGCATTGGTGAAATTTTAAGTTTGGGTGTTTTTTTTTAACGCTAGTAATAATGGGGAAAATAATGAATCAACGGGAAAATGAATCCAATTTTAAGCTCCCGCAAACGTTTTTATAAATGTTCCTGTGTTCCAATGAACTATAGACTAGGACTGACACATTAATCATCTGAATTTCCAAGTAAAATCTAGACTCAGTATTTGTTCCTCTTCCTTCTTCAGGTAGGAAGGCTACCCGGGGCATTTCATCACAGGAGCTAGGGCAGGGGCTTTCAGGTGAGGAGCAGGATGGGGCCTCTGGGGGTGTGACTGCTGGGGGTGTAGCCACAGGGGATTACCTTCTTCTCACTCCTAGCCTCTGAATTCGCATTGGAGCACAAGAAGGACCAAGGTGTGTGGACCGTGGGGAGATGGATTAAGACAGCACAAGGGATCTGACAGTGAGGAATAAGGAGGAAAGAAGTCCCAAGTGGATGAAGGGAAATTTCTAAGCCCAGTCAGCTAGGACCGTCATTTGTACATAGAAGAAAATTCTTACAACTATTAGGGTCATTTAAGTTTGCACCTATTAGTATTGCAAGTTTTAGACCATAGTATCAGTAATGTATACATTTATGAATTCCCAGCTCTGTCCCAGAAACTGTGCTAGGCACTAGGTATAAAAATGATTAAGATGTGGTCCTGACTTTCAAGGAATTCATAGTTAATTTGCATTAGTGTTTCCCAAACTAGATCATAATGATCACCAGAGGCAGTTGTCAAACCATGTATTTCTCTGGCCCATGCGTGGTAAGCAAGCTTAGTAAAGTAGAATCTCCGGAGGAGGGAACCTAGGAATCAAATCTAATAAGTGGCCCAGGTGATTCTTATGATCGGGAAATTTTGTGAAACACCAATATATAGAATATTGATGCTGAGCCCCTAATATTTATTTTAGAACGAGGCGTTTCATGCTAATGGTGACTATCTAAACCAAGTAAAAGAAAAGTAATATACTTTTTAAAAATTAAGTATCATCTTTCTATTATCTCTTTTTGATAAGTTTAAGTTAAGGATTTTGTTAAATGTCACCTGAAGCCATTGATCCTCTACTATCTGTAAGGTTATGAGATACCATAGGAGATAGTATTTGGTTCATCTGGACCACTATTCTCTAACATAGGCACCAAGAAAATGTGGAAGGATGTGTTCATGACCTTTGCATTACCTTGAAACATCCTAATATTTCTTAGGGCAACCTATTTTTTATTGTATTGCTCATGAATTCACATCATATTTTTGTGAATCCATTTGTAGTTTTAATGTATAGATTCTTTGCCTGAAAATTCACTGAAGGTTTTCTTTTTACCTGCCTGAAGTCATAAAGGGCTCTCTCTTCTATCTGATACACTAAATTTTATTGAATGTCCTTTTTTTCATTAGCCATGTTCTTCATGGTTTTATTGGCATTGACCAAATCCTTCTTTAATCTTTGTTTTTAGAATCAAGTCCTAAGATTTTTGGGTTTTCCATACAAAAGTAGTCAGGTGCCTTCTTGGGATTTTCTTTAGATCATTTCACCTCTCTCAAAACAGTATCACAGATACTGCTGTGCCAGGCAGGATTTTATGTAGGCATGAAGCATAGTATGTTTTGTTTTGGCTTTGATCGTCTGCTTTATAATCCTCAACATTTTGGTGATCTCCTCAGTACACAAGGCCACTGTCTTCAGGTCAACAATGACTCCCAGATCTGTTTCCTGGGTCAAAACTCTCAGTTCTTTTACTGGTGGTTCCTTCTTCTTTACCGAAGTAATAAATAGTGGAATTTTTTGAAGCTCTGTACTAGGCTTTCTTCCACTCTCGCTAGGCAGTATCCTCTACTCCATGGCTTCAATTACAGTGTTTTTCAAATTCACAGCTTAATCCAAGTTCTCTCTCCTGAGATTTACACACATTTTTCAAACTGCTCATTCGACATCTTCACCTAGATGATTTTTCAGACATTTCTGACTCATCTGACAGAAACTGAGTTTGTTGTCTCCTCCATCCCCAAATCTCTGTCTATTCCAGGGTTCCTTTTCTCAGAAAATGGCATTCCAGTCAACCCACTTGCTGAAGCCAGAATCTTAGAAGACATCCACGAGTCTATTCCTTATCCCCTATGTCTCGTAAATGCTTTAATTCTGGTTCTTAAATACATCTCATATCACTGCTCTTCTTTTTATCCCCACCCCAAGCAAGCCTCTGTCATCTCTCCCGTTCGCCCATAGTTTGTCTTACTTGTCCCCCCACTTCCAATCATAATCCATTCTGCAGCCTACAGTCATAGGAATCTGTTTAGAACATACATCTGATTATTCCTTCCCCTGCCCTAAATCCTTGGTGAGGCACACAAAGTCTTGCATAATCTGGCCTCTACCCATTTTTGTAGCCTCACCTGTGACCCTCTCCTTGTTGCTGTATATTTCAGACCCAGCAGTCCTTGCACATGCTGTTTCATCTGCCTGAAATGCTTACTTATTGTTTCTGCCCCACCCTTTTTAGATATTCATTCATCCTTTAAGTCTCAAGTTAAACATTATTTCCTCAGCCATTTTCTTGATCCTCCCAATCTAGGTTACATTCACCTGTGCTTCTACACAATCCAGTACACTTAAATTAGTTGTTCAATGGCTGTCTCTGCTCTAATCTGTAAGCTCCATAAAGACATTGGCTGTTTTTTTCGTTGGTTGTTTATCTTCCCATCATCATGGGTGGATGGAGGAAAATCTTCCTAAATACGGTTTGGATTTCCCTTAACCAAATTCATTTTTACTTACCTACATTCAAACTCATCTGTCATTGGTGCTAGTTATAAAGATTTACACAAATGTCCCAAGAGTTAAATCCCTTGGCCTGGCATTCTTGACCCAAGATAGAACTTGGTCTATTTTGCAGACTTGCTGATTCATCTACATACTGACCCTTCTAGATCATTTACAAAAATGTACCGATCCTCTTTCAGATTAATGACCTGATTGTTCAGACTTACAGTATCCAAGAATTGCCTGTTTATATTCATCTTCTCTTTTCTGTCTAAGCCACTTCTCTGACAAAAGAATGTCTCCAGTCCCATGATGATTAATATTGATGATGAATAATATTTTGAATAACCTCCATATGCATTTTTATTTTTCTTTTTATTTACTCCCTCACCATTTTGCTTCACCTTTTGTCTTTTTGTTTTGTTTTGTCTTTTTACCACCCCCTCCTTTATGTCTTTTCCTTTCCTTTCCCTTCATTTCCCTCCTTGCCTTCCTACTGCTGACCACTGTGGGCATTGTTAAGTATACCCATTGGTGGGAATCAAGGGGAAAGAAAATACTAAATCCTAGTATTGGTATTTGACACTTCATGAGTATCAAAGAAAAGTAAGAATTAAAAAAGTAAAAATTAAAAATGGTTTTATAGAGCTTAGTAATAAGTTGAGTAGGTAATTCTTTTTCATAAAAAAAATAAGCTTTGCTTCATGCACAGTTTCATTTAGAAGTTTTAGTATTCCTAAGGATACTAAAAATTATTTGGGAGATAAAAGTATATTCAAGTGATTAGGCCACAGTGTGTGACAATGAAGAGTGTTTGTAAAGTCCTAATAATAAAAATAAGTTACCTTTTTCTGCTTACATTCAGGAAGACCTAGTGTTAGAAAATAGCCTTCTTCATCCGTGACAAGATACAGTGTATGTGCAGTAAATAGAGTATAATGTTCATTTCACTCAGTAAGGCAAGGGGCTGGAGGGTGGAGAAACTGGCAGAAAATGGAATAGTTGTCACTTGTACTTTATAAGTATATTACACAAAAGTCCTTTATAATATTATCTGTAGCTTGTAATTCTAAAGACAAAATTAAATTTATATATTCTCATTCTTTGAGATTTTTTCCTAATAATTTATAAACTTGGTACCCATTTGTTTTATTTTAGATTATTATCTTTTTCCTCTTGCCCTTTTTAAATTAGGGGGACTACAGGCCATTGCAGAATTATTGCAAGTGGACTGTGAAATGTATGGACTTACTAATGACCACTACAGTATTACCTTAAGACGATATGCAGGAATGGCTTTGACAAACTTGACTTTCGGAGATGTAGCCAACAAGGTATGTTTTATAAGATCCATTTCTCATGATATCTCTGGTGTGAGTTATTTTACTTTCATACAAACTACTTTTCACTGACTCTCTTTTTGTCACTCTCCTCATTAAACACTGACCAACAAAAACCTGTACTTCTTACCTCACTGCATATCCTTACTCATTTGGTTGTCTTATGCCTAAACAAAGGCAAAAGATGGAACACAGTAGTGGATTTATGTGATCACATTTAAAATACTATTCCTGGGAATGATAGCAAAAATCTGGAAATCTTGATGATTGGTGCAAGTGTTATACACGTGTTGGTTCCATCTGAATAAAAGACTTTAAAACCCTTTGCTTATTGTTTCTTATCATTTATTCACTTTATTTTTCCGGTTTGCCAAGAAAAGAACAAATACCAAAGGATTAGGAGGGTATTTGTCTTTCATTTATGTAATCTGATTCTAGTTCTTTTATGGGTAAAACATTAGTTAGGATTGAAATGAGATGATTGAAACTGGATTTGAAGTTTAGTCAAAAATAAAGCATGGCTCCAGGTTGCCTTATTATTGACCCTTTGCAATATTTGATTTTACAGGCTACACTATGCTCTATGAAAGGCTGCATGAGAGCACTTGTGGCCCAACTAAAATCTGAAAGTGAGGACTTACAGCAGGTACTACTTAGAATTTCAAATGTTTTTCTTGGCTATTAGTGGGTTAATACCCTGATTTAGATTAATTTAAGCTGTGGCTCACTGTTTAGCATCTCATGTTTAAATTGTGGCTACATTAACACCAAAATAGAGGAAAATAATTATATTGTAGGAATTCCTTTTGGCACTATATTAGCATTTGGAAGAAATTTATTTATTGATATATTTCTACTCTTAACATTACGAACAAGAAAGCAACTAGTATGAATAATTTTATAAACAAATTATTCTAAAATTGATTTATTTGCAGGTTATTGCAAGTGTTTTGAGGAATCTGTCTTGGAGAGCAGATGTAAATAGTAAAAAGACTTTGCGTGAAGTTGGAAGTGTGAAAGCATTGATGGAATGTGCTTTGGAAGTGAAAAAGGTACCTTTGAAAACATTTAGTATTACAATAGGGATTTCATCTTGGGATACTTTTTTGCTGCCATCTCCCACTCCTGAGACTCACTAATTTCTGACCCTCTTATCTTATCTATCCCTAGACTTAGACTGCTCCAAACTCCTAAAGTATTAAGCCAGAAAAGATTGTACAAGGTAGCCTAGTATAAGTCAGGGTTTTTCAGACTCAGCACTGTTGACATCTTGCACCAGAGAAGTCTTTGTTTTGGAGGACTGATCTGTGCCTTGTAGGATGTTTAGCAGCCTCCCTGGCCTTTGCACAGTAGATGCCAGTACACCTTCCCCTCAGTCGTAACAATCAGAAATATCTCCACATATTACCAGATGTCCTCTGTAAAGGAAAAGGGACACAGTCACCCTCCGTTGCCAATCACTGGTGTTGAGTGTTAACTCTTTGCTGCCCAAATCTCAATCTACCTGAGTCCTCAAATTCTGATAGTCACCCTGTCAAGAGGTAATCAGACCCAAAGGTGAGAAATCCCTCAAATAATAATTTGTTTACAAAAGGAAATAATCTCCAGATAGTATATCTACTTCAGAAACTAAGCAAATTTTTTTTAAAAATTTAAATTTTTTAAATTTTTTTTAAAGTCTTTTTAGCTAATCTGAATTTCCTTTCACCCAGCCAGTCCTCCTTGATCCAGAGCCTACATATTTTTCTCTTCAAAATTTCCTTTTCAGAGAAGGAAGAGTCTGGGAATGTTTTGTTTGTTTACTTATGTATTTTTTCTAAATTATTTTATACCTGAAAATCCCAAGAAAATCAACTGAAAAATTGTTAGAAATAAGTATTCAACTAAACTGGATATAAAGTTAATATTCAAAGGTGGTCAAAAGGTACAAGCTTCCAGTTATAAGATAAATAAGTACTAGGGATGTAATATACAGTATGATAAATCTTATTAACACTGCTATATCATTATATATGAAAATTGTTGAGAGTAAATCCTGAGTTCTCATCACAAGGAAAAAAAATTTTTTTCTATTTCTTTAATTTTGTGTATGTATGAGATGATAGATGTTCAGTAAACTTACTGTGGTAATCATTTCATGATGTTTGTAAGTCAAATCATTATACTTTAAACAGTGTTACATGTCAACTATATCTCAAAACTGGGAAAAAAAGGTAATACTCAAATATACTTAGGGTCTGCATAAAGATACCTTTAAAACACTACCGAATCAGCAGAACACTTGTACTCACACTGCAGAAAAGAAGATACGTGAATAGCCAATAAGCACTTGAAAAGATACTCAACATTGTTAGTCATCAGGAAAATACAAATTACAACTACGAGATACCATTAAAGATATTACATTGGTTAAAATTTAAAATATTGGCCAAGTGTTGTCAAGGATGTTAAGCAGCTGGAATTCTCACACACTGCTGGCGGGAATGTTACGTGGCGTACAGGCATACCTTGCTTTATTGCACTTTGCAGATATTACATCTTTTATAAATTGAAGGTTTGTGGCAACCCTGCATTAAGCAAGTCTGTCGATGCCATTTTTCCAACAGCATTATTTTTCAGTTAAGGTATGTACATTTTTTTATACGTAATGCTATTGGACACTTAATAGACTACAGTATAGTGTAAACATAACTTTTATATGCACACCAAAAAAAAAAATGATGTGACTTGGCTTTACTGCAATGGTCTGGAATCAAACCTGCAATATCTCTGAGGTATGCCTATCCAACTTTAGAGAACATTTGGCAGTGTTTTAAAATTAAACATTTACCTACCATGCAACCTGGCCACCCAGGAGAAACAAAAACTTAAATTCACACAAAGACTTACAAATATTCACAGAAAGATTATTTGTGATAGCCAAAAACTAAAAATAATGCAAATGTCCATCAATAGGTAAATGGGTAAACAAATTGTGGAATACAATTTGGTTATTAAAAAAAAAAAAAGAATGACCTATTGATACATTCAATAATCTACAATGACAGGAATCACAACAGCGGTTGCCTGGGGTTGGGGTTGGATTACGGGTGGCATGAGGAAAGTGGAGGGAGTGATATAAATGTTATCTTGGTATACACACACATCAAAAATGATCAAATTGCACACTTGAAATATGTGCAGTTTATTGTTCTCTAATTATACCTTAATAAAATTATACAAAAAATTAGCCCCATGTACACTTTAAGACTCCTTTCTTATCAAGCTTGTGTGTTTTCAGAAAGATTTGATGTATTTGTAGGTATTATGGGAACTTGTATTGCTGCTGAATAGCTCATTATTTTATTGTCGCTCAAGGACCTCAAAGATCTACATACAAACTAATTGCTACAAACGAAGAAAGTTAGATTAAAAGACACATCCTACTGAGAAGCGTAAGAGAAGACCATAATAAATGGAAAGACATAGCCTGTCTATGTCTATAAATTTTTAATGCAAGGCCCAATCTTGGAAAAAGTAGCCCATCAGAAATTTATAATATCCAATTCTGGTTTGGGCCTGCTCTGGTTAGCAGTATTAGAATTTATTTTTTCCCTCTTTTTCTACATTCAGTGCAGCCGTCATTATGAACGTTCTTATTCTCTTTTTTAATTTGTCATCTCTTCCTTGTCAACTTCATTTACTACTAATGACCACAAGAACCAAAACTACCTTCCATGTTCCCCACGTACTGCATCATTTTACCATCATTCACTGGCTCTTACTCTTCTACACAGCAGAATCTTTCCTTCACCTGCACTCTGTGCCCTAAGCATGGCTATTTACTCAAAGCTGTTAGTCCCTTATTCTTGTCTTCTATATCTTCTCTACTGGGTGTAGAGAAGTCGGCTTTTTTATGTTTCAGCTATCTGTAAGAAGCCCAATATTTTGAAAATGAAAACAAAAATCCTCTGTTGCTTCTTCTAACTTCTGCAGTGTTCCTCTTTTTCCTGTAAGAACCAAAACCCTGAACATGTAGTCACTTGCTTCATTTCTTAACTGGCCATACCTTCTTCAGTCCTTTCTAATATATTGCTTCTAACAAAATCTAGACTTACAGATTAACTAGGGTATTTCTTTTCTACCTACACCTATATTTGATACTTTTTGATCACATTCCTTACTGAATCTCTTCCCTTTGTTTTTACCACCTGTACTTCCAACATCTAATCATTTCTCCTTGTCTCCTTTAACTATAAAGCTTCTTTGAAACAAGACCTTTGGCCCTCTACATGTAGTCTTGAAGAGCAACTTCTATGTTCCTACCTTCAAGTCTCACCTCTAGGTCAGTTGTAAGTTTAGCTCACTCCTCTAAACTCTTGCCATTTTTTTCTGTTCTCAGGATACTTTGAATGTCCCACCTTTGAATCATTCACAATATAATTAAAATTGAGCTCTTAGCCTTTTCACATCTTCAGTGGTGAAAGCACTTCTTCCCTGCTTCCTGATAAGTAGTATCTAAACCTGCTCCTACATTGTTTTATTCATTTAATAACTTGATGAAGAGAATACAATGGCTAGTTCCTTATTGGGTTAGGCCCAAAATGTTTGCCATGACATTCAGGGCCGCCTTTTACCTCTCTGACCTTACTTCCCACAATGCCCCAGCATGGACTTTGACTTCCTCTGTGTCTTCTTCCTGTTCTTTAGTCCTCCCTTGCTTATTTCCACTTCCATGCCTTTCCTCCTTCTACTTCCCCTGCCTTTCCTCCTACTTCCCCTGCCTTCTCTCTGAATGTACGTGTCTTTTCTTCTGCAGAGCTGCTCTCCTCCATGAAATATTTTACTTATTTTATTAAATTCAGATGGCAATAATCTTTCCATTAGAGCCCTTGGTTTCAAGTATGATTTTGCATTCTTTTTTCCCCAGAGTAAACAGTTAGCACCTTCAAAGCAAGTATCAGTTGCTATGTTTTCTGGAGTGCCTCTACTTGTGATAGGCACAGAGTAGATCTCTAATGAATGTTTGTTTGTTCCCTGATTGATTTGTAGTAAGAAGAAAGACTGACATCAGGATCATGGCAAGTTTTGACCAAATATCCTTAATTGTATACTCAGAGTATTTTCTGTGGCATTTATAATTTGTCAGTTTACTGTGATACTGTATACCAGGGAGTTCTGGTTTTTCAGTTACTTTGTTTCTTTGGGGATTTTAAGAAATTGGAGTTTTTCTAGTATGCTTTCTTTTTAATAAGTTACATTGTTACTTTTGAATCAACCACACATAAATATATATGTGTGTGTTTATACAAATAAGATTGCACATACTCCTCTGCAGCTTGCTCTTTTCATTTAATGATACATCTAGATATCTTTCCATATCGGCATGTAGAGGGCTTTTTCTAGCTTCTGTTGTCCTGAAAATGCTATCTTTTTAGATGACACATATTCTGTTTCTTGATAGGAATCAACCCTCAAAAGCGTATTGAGTGCCTTATGGAATTTGTCAGCACACTGCACTGAGAATAAAGCTGATATATGTGCCGTAGATGGTGCGCTTGCATTTTTGGTTGGCACTCTCACTTACCGGAGCCAGACAAATACTTTAGCTATTATTGAAAGTGGAGGTGGGATATTACGGAATGTGTCCAGCTTGATAGCTACGAATGAGGACCACAGGTAAATACAGGGTTTTATATTACTTTTAAATGAAATTATAAGATTCATACTCTCAGAAAGACTCAACTGTAAGCAGTGTTTTGTGTAATTATGCAAGTTCTAAGCCAAATTACATTTATGACAATGAAAATATAACTATTAATTCCTGATTTATTCATTAACATATTTATTCTAATACAAGTTCATAGTATAAAGATGTCTAGAAATAAATGATACTTGAGAGGTATAACCCATGTGTAGAAGAAAAAATGAAAGTCATAAATATTACAGAGAAGAAAATCCTTTCCTGTATGTTAGCATGGCTTAAACGAATATGAGGTTTATAAAAAACAAAACCTTGTGGTTATGATCCAGAGAGTACGATGGTTCACATTTTTCTAGTGGTGCCATAACATCAATAATGATAATATTTTTCAGCCAACCACCATTCATCCAATCTGTTAGAGCTGTGAGGCCTAAGAGGCACCTCAGGTACAAGGCACATATCTTCAGAACTTGAGCTCTGTATTATCTCAACAAAAATACGGGTATCTTTCACAGCATATTTATTTATTTTATCCTGTATTGTTCCTCTCTCATTTTCAAAAAGACTATGAGGTACCTTTAGTAAAAGGGCTTTGAAAAGAATGTAAACATCTTTTCTTTAAGTTTTTGATGCACCAGCTACAAGCCTTATAGCCCTTTCTTCTGTTCATAGAAGACCTCTTAGACTCAGTAAGCACTCAGGTGTCTACTGGACTGCTAGAGAGCCGCCATGGTAAAGCTTACTGCACCCTTGCCTATCAGTTTTAAAGCCCACCAGTGCCAACTGTGCTGTCATTAAACTTCATTTTACCATGCCTTAAACAAGCCATAGCTCTTTCAGATCCCAACATTCATTATGCTGACTCTTAACTCTTGTTTTTATAGTTAATGTTTTGAAAACTTTTCTTTCAGTTTATTTTTAGAAATAACGACTACACACAGTTTGCCCGAGAACACTTGTAAGGGGGAATGGCAGTATTACAAAATCAAACCAGAGGCAGAAAGATTATCTAAAAGTCATTTTGCTGACCTAGGATCTTACAGTGTGCTCCCTGACTTCGTTAAGATCTATTGTCAATCAGTTTCTTCTGTCTACCTCTTCTGAGATGTCTCAGTTTGTCGACATTGTGGTGCCCATTCAGAGATTAAATTACCACAGCCCCTGTTCAGCTTAAGATTTCATAATACATCTGTACTCCTCAAACTGAGAAACTCCGTCACTATGTAAATAAAGTAAATATATCTACTCAGGAAAAGTGTTTAAAGCTATTGGGTCAGAATAGGAAATGCAGAATTGATTAAACTTAACACTTTTACTTCTTTTACTCTGACAGATGAGTACTTTAAAACAATAAACACTAAATGAACTAATAAGATAGAACAAAAGGAAATAGGCAATGCCTGAAATTTATAGTATAATTTGGTGTAATTTTATTATGCCTGTTGTTAATAAGCTTTAGTAGTTATCTTTAGATTTAAATTTGTTTTCTGTCCTTTTATTTGTTGTTACTACGAACAGATTTTTACCTTACTTTTGTGATATTTTTATTTCAGGCAAATCCTAAGAGAGAATAATTGCTTACAAACCTTATTACAACACTTGAAATCTCACAGTTTGACAATAGTCAGTAATGCATGCGGAACCTTGTGGAATCTCTCAGCAAGAAATCCTAAAGATCAGGAAGCATTATGGGACATGGGAGCAGTCAGCATGCTCAAGAACCTCATTCATTCAAAGCACAAGATGATTGCTATGGGAAGTGCTGCAGCTTTAAGGAATCTCATGGCAAATAGACCTGCAAAGTATAAGGATGCCAATATCATGTCTCCTGGTTCAAGCTTGCCTTCTCTTCATGTCAGGAAACAAAAAGCCCTAGAAGCAGAATTAGATGCTCAGCATTTATCAGAAACTTTTGACAATATTGACAATTTAAGTCCCAAGGCATCTCATCGTAGTAAGCAGAGACACAAGCAAAATCTCTATGGTGACTATGTTTTTGACACCAATCGACATGATGATAATAGGTCAGACAATTTTAATACTGGAAACATGACTGTCTTGTCACCATATTTAAATACTACAGTGTTACCCAGCTCCTCTTCATCAAGGGGAAGTTTAGATAGTTCTCGTTCTGAGAAAGATAGAAGTTTGGAGAGAGAACGAGGTATTAGCCTAGTCAACTACCACCCAGCAACAGAAAATCCAGGAACCTCTTCGAAGCGAGGTTTGCAGATTTCTACCACTGCAGCCCAGATTGCCAAAGTCATGGAAGAAGTGTCAGCCATTCATACCTCCCAGGAAGACAGAAGTTCTGGGTCTACCCCGGAACTACATTGTGGGACAGATGAGAGGAATGCACTAAGAAGAAGCTCTACCGCCCACACACATGCAAACTCTTACAACTTCACCAAGTCAGAAAACTCAAACAGGACATGTCCAGTGCCATATGCCAAAGTAGAATACAAGAGATCTTCAAATGATAGTTTAAATAGTGTCAGCAGTAGTGATGGTTATGGTAAAAGAGGTCAAATGAAACCTTCAGTTGAATCCTATTCTGAAGATGAGGAAAGTAAATTTTGCAGCTATGGTCAGTATCCAGCTGACCTAGCCCATAAAATACATAGTGCAAATCATATGGATGATAATGATGGAGAACTAGATACACCAATAAATTATAGTCTTAAATATTCTGATGAACAGTTGAACTCCGGAAGGCAAAGTCCTTCACAGAATGAAAGGTGGGCAAGACCCAAACATATAATAGAAGATGAAATAAAACAAAATGAGGAAAGACAATCAAGGAGTCAAAGCACAACTTATCCTGTATATCCTGAGAGCACTGATGATAAACACCTCAAGTTCCAACCACATTTTGGACAGCAAGAATGTGTTTCCCCATATAGGTCAAGAGCAGCCAATGGTTCAGAAACAAATCGAGTAGGTTCTAATCATGGAATTAATCAAAATGTAAATCAGTCTTTGTGTCAGGAAGATGACTATGAAGATGATAAGCCAACCAACTATAGTGAACGTTACTCTGAGGAAGAGCAACATGAGGAGGAAGAGAGACCAACCAATTATAGCATAAAATATAATGAAGAGAAACATCACGTGGATCAGCCTATTGATTATAGTTTAAAATATACCACAGACATTCCTTCTTCACAGAAACCAGCATTTTCATTCTCAAAGAATTCATCTGGACAGAGCACTAAAACTGAACACATCTCTTCAAGCAGTGAGAATACAGCCACACCTTCATCTAATGCCAAGAGGCAGAATCAGCTCCATCACAGTTCAGCACAGAGCAGGAGTGGTCAGACCCAAAAAGCCACCTCTTCCTCTTGCAAAGTTCCCTCTATCAACCAAGAAACAATACAGACTTACTGTGTAGAAGATACCCCAATATGTTTTTCAAGATGTAGTTCATTATCATCTTTGTCATCAGCTGAAGATGAAATAGGGTGTGATCAGACAACACAAGAAGCAGATTCTGCTAATACCCTACAAATAGCAGAAATAAAAGAAAGCAGTGGAACTAGGTCAACTGAAGATTCTGTGAGTGAAGTTCCAACAGTGTCACAGCACATTAGAACCAAATCCAGCAGACTCCAGGCTTCTGGTTTATCTTCAGAATCAACCAGGCACAAAGCTGTTGAATTTTCTTCAGGGGCCAAATCTCCATCAAAGAGTGGTGCTCAGACACCTAAAAGTCCACCAGAGCACTACGTTCAGGAGACTCCACTCATGTTTAGCAGATGTACTTCTGTCAGTTCACTTGACAGTTTTGAGAGTCGTTCAATTGCCAGCTCCGTTCAGAGTGAACCCTGCAGTGGAATGGTGAGTGGCATTATAAGCCCCAGTGACCTTCCAGATAGCCCTGGACAAACCATGCCACCAAGCAGAAGTAAAACCCCTCCTCCCCCTCCTCCTCAGTCAGCTCAGACTAAGCAAGAAGTACCTAAAAATAAAGCCCCTAGTGCTGAGAAGAGAGAAAGTGGCCCTAAGCAAGCTGCTGTAAATGCTGCAGTACAGAGGGTCCAGGTTCTTCCAGATGCTGATGCTTTGTTACATTTTGCCACAGAAAGTACTCCTGATGGATTTTCTTGTTCATCTAGCCTGAGTGCTCTGAGCCTCGACGAGCCATTTATTCAGAAAGATGTGGAATTAAGAATAATGCCTCCGGTTCAGGAAAATGACAATGGGAATGAAACAGAAAATGAGCAGCCTGAAGAATCAAATGAAAGCCAGGGAAAAGAGGCAGAAAAACCCACTGATTCTGAAAAAGATCTATTAGATGATTCAGATGATGATGATATTGAAATACTAGAAGAGTGTATTATTTCTGCCATGCCAACAAAATCTTCACGCAAAGCCAAAAAGCCAGCCCAGACGTCTTCCAAAGTACCTCCACCTGTGGCAAGGAAACCAAGTCAACTGCCTGTGTACAAACTTCTGCCATCACAAAACAGATTACAAACACAAAAGCATGTTAGTTTTACACCAGGAGATGATATGCCTCGGGTGTATTGTGTAGAAGGGACACCTATAAACTTTTCCACAGCTACATCTCTAAGTGATCTAACGATAGAATCCCCTCCAAATGAGTTAGCTGCTGGAGAAGGTGTTAGAGCAGGAACACAGTCAGGTGAATTTGAAAAACGAGACACCATTCCTACAGAAGGCAGAAGTACAGATGAGGCTCAAACAGGGAAAGCCTCATCTGTGACTATACCTGAACTGGATGACAATAAAACAGAAGAAGGCGATATTCTTGCAGAATGCATTAATTCTGCTATGCCCAAAGGAAAAAGTCACAAGCCTTTCCGTGTGAAAAAGATAATGGACCAGGTCCAACAAGCATCTATGTCTTCATCTGGAACTAACAAAAATCAATTAGATGGTAAGAAGAAGAAACCTACTTCACCAGTAAAACCTATACCACAAAATACTGAATACAGGACACGTGTAAGAAAAAATACAGACTCAAAAAATAATTTAAATGCTGAAAGAAATTTCTCAGACAACAAAGATTCAAAGAAACAGAACTTGAAAAATAATTCCAAGGACTTCAATGATAAGGTCCCAAATAATGAAGATCGAGTCAGAGGAAGTTTTACTTTTGACTCACCTCATCATTACACACCTATTGAAGGCACTCCATACTGTTTTTCACGAAATGATTCTTTGAGTTCTCTAGATTTTGATGATGATGATGTCGACCTTTCCAGGGAAAAGGCTGAATTAAGAAAGGGGAAGGAAAGTAAGGAATCAGAAGCTAAAGTTACCAACCACACAGAACTAACCTCAAACCAACAATCAGCTAATAAGACACAAGCTGTTCCAAAACATCCAATAAATCGAGGTCAGCCTAAACCCGTGCTGCAGAAGCAATCCACTTTTCCCCAGCCCTCCAAAGATATACCAGACAGAGGGGCAGCAACAGATGAAAAATTACAGAATTTTGCTATTGAAAATACTCCGGTTTGCTTTTCCCGAAATTCCTCTCTAAGTTCTCTTAGTGACATTGATCAAGAAAACAACAACAACAAGGAAAATGAACCTATCAAAGAGACAGAGCCCCCTGACTCACAGGGAGAACCAAGTAAACCTCAGGCGTCAGGTTATGCTCCTAAATCATTTCACGTTGAAGATACCCCTGTTTGTTTCTCAAGAAACAGTTCTCTCAGTTCTCTCAGTATTGACTCTGAAGATGACCTGTTGCAGGAATGTATAAGTTCTGCAATGCCAAAAAAGAAAAAGCCTTCAAGACTCAAGGCTGATAATGAAAAGCATAGTCCCAGAAATATGGGTGGCATATTAGCAGAAGATTTGACACTCGATTTGAAAGATATACAGAGACCAGATTCAGAACATGGTTTATCCCCTGATTCAGAAAATTTCGATTGGAAAGCTATTCAGGAAGGTGCAAATTCCATAGTAAGTAGTTTACATCAAGCTGCTGCCGCCGCATGTTTATCTAGACAAGCTTCGTCTGATTCAGATTCCATCCTTTCCCTGAAATCAGGAATCTCTCTGGGATCACCATTTCATCTTACACCTGATCAAGAGGAAAAACCCTTTGCAAGTAATAAAGGCCCACGAATTCTAAAACCTGGGGAGAAAAGTACATTGGAAGCTAAGAAGTTAGAATCTGAAAATAAAGGAATAAAAGGAGGGAAAAAAGTTTATAGAAGTTTGATTACTGGAAAAATTCGATCTAATTCAGAAGTTTCAAGCCAAATGAAACAGCCCCTTCAAACAAACATGCCTTCAATCTCTCGAGGTAGGACAATGATTCATATTCCAGGAGTTCGGAATAGCTCTTCAAGTACAAGTCCGGTTTCTAAAAAAGGCCCACCCCTTAAGACTCCAGCCTCCAAAAGCCCTAGTGAAGGTCAGACAGCTACCACTTCCCCCAGAGGAGCCAAGCCATCAGTGAAGTCAGAATTAAGCCCTGTTACGAGGCAGGCATCCCAGACACCTGGGTCAAATAAAGGGCCTTCTAGATCAGGATCTAGAGATTCCACTCCTTCAAGACCTGCCCAGCAGCCATTAAGTAGACCTATGCAGTCTCCAGGGCGAAACTCAATTTCTCCTGGTAGAAATGGAATAAGTCCTCCCAACAAATTATCTCAGCTGCCAAGGACGTCATCCCCTAGTACTGCTTCAACTAAGTCCTCGGGTTCTGGGAAAATGTCTTACACATCTCCTGGCAGACAGATGAGCCAACAGAACCTCACCAAACAAACAGGTTTATCCAAGAATGTCAGTAGTATCCCAAGAAGTGAATCTGCCTCCAAAGGACTAAGTCAAATGAGTACTAGCAATGGATCCAATAAAAAGGTAGAACTTTCTAGAATGTCTTCAACTAAATCAAGTGGAAGTGAATCTGATAGGTCAGAGAGACCTGTATTAGTACGCCAGTCAACTTTCATCAAAGAAGCTCCAAGCCCAACCCTAAGGAGAAAATTGGAGGAATCTGCTTCATTTGAATCTCTTTCTCCATCTTCTAGACCAGATTCTCCCAGTAGGTCCCAGGCACAGACTCCAATTTTAAGTCCTTCCCTTCCTGATATGTCTCTGTCTACACATTCATCTGTTCAGGCTGGTGGATGGCGAAAACTCCCACCTAATCTCAGTCCCACCATAGAGTATAATGATGGAAGACCAGTAAAGCGCCATGACATAGCACGCTCTCATTCTGAAAGTCCTTCCAGACTTCCCATCAATAGGTCAGGAACCTGGAAACGTGAGCACAGCAAACACTCATCATCCCTTCCTCGAGTAAGCACTTGGAGGAGAACTGGAAGTTCATCCTCAATTCTTTCTGCTTCATCAGAATCTAGTGAAAAAGCAAAAAGTGAGGATGAAAAACACGTGAACTCTACTTCAGGAACCAAACAAACTAAAGAAAACCAAGTATCCACAAAAGGAACATGGAGAAAAATGAAAGAAAGTGAAATTTCTCCCACCAATAGTACTTCTCAGACCACTTCCTCAGGTGCTGCAAATGGTGCTGAATCAAAGACTCTGATTTATCAAATGGCACCTGCTGTTTCTAAAACAGAGGATGTTTGGGTGAGAATTGAGGACTGCCCCATTAACAACCCTAGATCTGGAAGATCTCCAACAGGAAATACTCCCCCAGTGATTGACACTGTTTCAGAAAAGGGAAACCCAAACACTAAAGATTCAAAAGATCATCAGGGGAAACAAAATGTGAGCAATGGTAGTGCTCCTGTACGCACCATGGGTTTGGAAAACCGCCTGAACTCCTTTATTCAGGTAGATGCCCCAGACCAAAAAGGAACTGAGGGAAAACCGGGACAAAGTCATCCTGTCCCTGCATCAGAGACTAATGAAAGTTCAATAGCTGAACGTACCCCATTTAGTTCTAGCAGCTCAAGCAAGCACAGTTCACCGAGTGGGACTGTTGCTGCCAGAGTGAGTCCTTTTAATTACAACCCAAGCCCAAGGAAAAGCAGCGCAGATAGCACTTCAGCCCGACCATCTCAGATCCCAACGCCAGTGAATAACAACACAAAGAAACGAGATTCAAAAAGTGACAATACAGAATCCAGTGGAACTCAAAGTCCTAAACGCCATTCTGGGTCTTACCTTGTGACATCTGTTTAAAAAGAGCTGGAATGATGAAACTAAGAATGTGTTAGTGTTAATTACAACTGCTATGTAGAAATTTTGTTTCAACCAATATGTATAAAATAGATAACTAATAAGAACCTGCTGTATAAAAAATAAAATTCAAAAAAAGAAATTTTGTTTCAAATGAAACTAAAAGACTGAAAAATTTTGTAAATAGGTTTGATTCTTGTTAGAGGGTTTTTGTTCTGGAAGCCATATTTGATAGTATACTTCATCTTCACTGGTCATATTTTGGGAGGCACTCTTGATAGTTAGGAAGAAAATGGTAAAGCCAAGTATATTTGTACAGTATGTTTTTCATGTATTTAAGTAGCATCCCATCCCATCATCCTTTAATTATTGCTTGTCTTAAAATAACACTACAGATAGAAGATATGATATATTGCTGTTATCAATCATTTCTAGATTATAAACTGACTAAACTTACATCAGGGAGAAATTGGTATTTATGCAAAAACCATTCTGTTTTAGTCCTTGTGAGTCCATCTGACATCATAATCATGTGGCTGTGAAATTCACAGTAATATGGTTCCCGATGAACAAGTTTACCCAGCCTGCTTTGCTTTACTGCATGAATGAAACTGATGGTTCACTTTCAGAAGTAATGATTAACAATTCTGTGGTCACATGATGTTCATATAGATAGCTATAGTGTAACAACTTACACTATTTTGTGCTCAAAACAAACAAAAAATCTGTGTAACTGTAAAACATTGAATGAAACTATTTTACCTGAACTAGATTTTATCTGAAAGTAGGTAGAATTTTTGCTATGCTGTAACTTGTTGTATATTCTGGTATTTGAGGTGAGATGGCTGCTCTTTTATTAATGAGACATGAATCGTGTCTCAACAGAAACTAAATGAACATTTAAGAATAAATTATTGCTGTATGTATAAACTTACTGAAATCGGTATTTGTTTGAAGGGTCTTATTTCACATTTGTATTAATAATTGTCAAAAGGGCCTCTTTTAAAAGCTTATATAATTTTTTTCTTCAAATTCTATGCATTAAAAGTAAAATTCCTCTTACTGTAATAAAAACAATTGAAGCTGACTGTTGGCATTTAACCATTCCATGCATTGGCACTTAACCTTTCCTGAAAAAAAAAATGTTACTGTGTGATTAGCACCAAGTATAATCAGCACTTTGCCATGCTCAGAAAATGCAAATCATGTTGAACTTCAAAGGTAGATTTAACACTATTAAGATATTCAAAAGGCTATTTAGAAACCCCTGTCTGTTAAGGGAGACTTTGTTTTTGATAGGTAGTTTGTGGAGTATGTGTTCCAGCTCCCGCTTCCTCACACAGCAGGGAGAGAATCCTTCAGGAAGGAAGATAAACTGATAGAAGTATTTAAAAAGCTAACAGTATATCTTCCCAGAATTTGTTCTAAATGATCAGAGGGTAAGGATGATGATAAATGCTCACATATTTGTTGAATAAATGAAAATTTATTTTTAATAATAAAATTCATGCACTCTGTGTTGAAAAGGTATTTGGATATAGCAGGATCCTGGGAAAGGGGGTGAGGAGTAAGCACATCTACCTGGTGTCTTTGAAATCACATCATGTAATTAATTATCTACCCTTACCTGTGTTTATCATTTACAGGTCATGACTTTTTTAAAGTCATTTACTAACATGCCAGTAAATAAGTGCTGTGATTTGAAATAAGGCATTTGACTCCAAAGCCCATACTCTTTCTATTGCACCACTTTGCAAACACCTCAATTTACTGACCTTTGGAGTATATCTACATTTAAATTTTTGTCAAATTTTATCTGAATGAAATGGTTTGTAAGTAGTAATACTAAATTATTCTATTTTTCTCAAAGGCTGCCTTATCCAACAGGGACACATGGATATAGGTCATAATTTCTTTCCTTTTCCTTTAGTCCTGATTTTCTATTTTTTTGAGTTACTCGTGCCAATTTTTATAAACCACTTCAAATACTTTTATGGAAAGAGATGGGATATAAGTCAATTAGAATAAAATCGCCTTTTTCAAGGAAGGAAAAAAACAATGCTGAAAATGAAAAAAGGGTGCCTTCCATATGCCAGAAAATTCAGGAATTCCGGTAGACAGCCTACTGGGAGAAGGTGCAATCAGTCTGCATTGCCCATTGAGGAAAAAGTTGCTGTATGAGACCCTCTAGTTAGAGATAATGGCTCTGAATTAGTAAAGGAGCAAATCTCAATTCTACTTTTAGAACTTCACAGAGTGCTGCCATAAGTGATAGCAGGCCAAATATTCTGTGTATGCTTGTTACAAACGGCATACTAAGCATACTGAGCCCAGCGTGGAGTTGCAACACCTGTTAAGAGAAGTAGGGCAGTGCCCTGTTATCTTTGGACTGCAGCAAACAGCACTCTTAAGGCAGTGAGTGGTTTTCAAACTAGAGTGCATTTGATCTTAGTGCAAATCCAAGCCGCATTTGTTTATTTTTTGTGTGTATTTTTTTAATTTATCCATACATTCATTCTGTAATGTTGTAATATGAAAACATGCTCAATGTATGTCCTTTGTGGTTAAACAAAAAAACAACTAGAGTGCATTTGAATCACCAAAAATGTTGCTAAGACACACGCCCACACTTTGTGATTCTGAGTGAGGCCCAAGAATGTGCAGTTCTGACAAGTTCTCAGGTGATGCTGATGCTGTTGGTCTAGGAACCACACTCTGAGAACCACTGCCCTGTGTCACCACAGCGAAGCTCCTTGAGTGATTGCCTTCAGTTCCAGCTGCTCTTCTCAACAACTGGACTCGACATATGAGGAAGTGTACCAAACTTCCCTCTCCTTTAGGCAGGAAAGATTTGAATACTGAGCTATACAATCTGATGTAGCCCATCACAACTCCCAATAGTAGACAAATTTGCCAGACATGAATGAACGGGTAATTCTAAAGACAATGACTGTGTCTGAGGGGTTGACTAATGTTCCCTTTGGAATGGTTATCAAAAAGGCAAAAATTTCAGCAAATATCTAATTTGGATTTGCAATAAGATCAAAAGAGACACACACCAAGAAAAGGGGAAAGAAAAGAGAACTTTGAAGTGAAGGCAGATTGACTTCAGATGAAAGAAAAATGCACGCGTTTTGTTAGTATACAACCAACCAATTAACTATGGCAAATTGGTATTTGAGAATAAGCTTTACAAGTTAACCTTGCACTAGCAGGAAAGTTAATGAGAGGGAAATAATGAAATAAAAGATAAGCCCAAAAGAATCAAATTGCACTCTAAGTACAGTCAAAAAACTTTTTTTCCATAAACTAGTTACCACAAGGTTAATTAACTGAAGGGATGAGTCTTGCTGCAGAAGGGAGCCAGTTGCACTATATCTGAATTCGTGTTATCACAGGGGGTTCCTTGTATCTAAGATAGCAAAAGAACAGAGTCCCACAAATGCAAAAAGAAAATTGCCAAGAGCTGAAGAGTATTTCAGTAATCAGATCGTTCACATTTACCAAACAAAAATAATTTTTCAAAAGTCTTGATGGTTGAAATAGAGTGTATAAATTATTTTTTTTAATTTCTAATTCCTTCATATTATGCCGACTTTTAAATATTACTTTTGTAGTGTTGAAACCTATTGACTTTGACTCCTATAACCACCAGGTCATTTTCCTGCCATTCTCCTCTGTTCTTTGGTCTATAAAACTATATTCTGGTTTTTGTTAGACCATTGATGCTTCTTTCAACCTGTATGTTTTTTTGTGTGTATAATGTTGTTCTTGGTGCTAAATACACTTCTGATATTCAGGATAACTCTACATCTGTGACTATTTGCTTATTTTCTTGAAGTTATGAGACTGTTCCTTTTTTTAATTAAAAATACTCAACTTTACGCTAGTGGTGGTGACCACTGAATATAAAGCAACAGTAGTGAAAAATGAACTAACTATTGAGAATGTTGCACACATTACCTGCCCCACCTATACCACCTTTTGGAATCCAGACACTTAGTCTCACTGTTGGTCACTGAACCCTGTACCCAGTCTTTCCCCCTAACCATGGCTGTTTGCACCAGAGGCAGATGCCTGACCCAGGGGAGACTCATCATTAACTGACCAGTGACCAAAGACTTGCGAGGCTTGTCAAAAAAAAAAAAAAAAGACTGGGCCAATTTTAAATAAGAGTCAAAGGAAATTTCTGGTTGGTGATTGAGTGCTGGAACTGAAAGATCGTATAGAGTTCAGGCTGAGGTCACTATGATTGGCATCATGAAGCTAAAACTAAGAGAAAGTTGGTCTCTAGAGTGAGAAGGAACAGATATGGGAGGGAGGCATAGAAGGCAAGTGAGAGACAAGAGTCACTAGCTGCTGGTGTTACCTCAGTCCCTGCCAATTCTGGGGCCTAGTTCTACTTTTCCTTGTGTTTGGGGGCATTTATGAACTTCTAAACCCACTTTGTTTCTGAAGTAACTTGAAACTAACAGAAAACTCTTTAGACACATTTTCGTGAGGTTTTTTGGTTTTTTAATATAGAGAAAGCTTTCTAAAATCATCTGTGGGGAGAGAGGAATAAGCTGCCTACCAAACAAAAAAAAAATAGGTTGGCATCAGATTTCTTCTCTGCAATACCAAATGCCAAAAAAGGAAAATAAAGCAATGGAACAATATATACAGCATTTGGAAGCAAATGGAAATATTACCTAAGAATTCTGAAACCAGTCAAACTAGCATTTAATTTCTCTGGAATACTTGTATCATTTGGGATTCATATTATAGTTATTAACAACAAGACCTTCTCTGAAAGACAAAACATTCATTTAAGGAATCTTAGGTAGCTCACAGGAGCTGTATGAGGGCCAGAAAATCAGACTTGGAAACCACAGTGGAAATAATACCCAAACCATACTGTGAGACTGCTTCAAAAAGAACTAGTTGTTGCCCCCAACCTCTGGAACTCTCTGACACCATCCTCCCCATAAATTATGATTCTGTGCAGCACTTGATTCCTCACATTGCTCACTTCTGGACTGAAGTCTTGCTTGGGTGGACATGATTGGCAGAAGCTCTGTCACATGCCTGTAGAGTCTGGGAACGCTCGGTTGTTTGGTTTCTCCATTGAGGAAGCAGGATGCATAAGACATGAATTCTCCAAATCTATGAGGGGCATTTCTAAAGCACTGGGAAA